>NC_056466.1:27594729-27677993 GCF_008729295.1 Plectropomus leopardus | reverse complement strand
TATGTTGACAAAATTCGAACACAATTGTCATTGTATAGTATGCCATCAAGAATTTGAACAAAACGTCAGAGTATACTATGTCGTCAAATATCTGACAAAAATGTCATAGTATTGTATGCTGACAAAATTCTGGCAAAATTGTCATAGTATAGTATGTCATCAAAAGTTTGACCAAATCATAATAGTGTACTGTTGTAAAAAATCTGACCAAAACGTCACAGTATAGTATGTCTTCAAAAACCTGTTCAAAAACATCATAGTGTAGTATGTCATTAAAATTCTGCCCAAAACATCATAGTATAGTATGTCGCCAAAAACTTGCCTCCGACATCGTAGTATAGTATGTCATTAATAATCTGACCAAAATGTCGTAGTAAGGTATGTCATCAAAAATCTTTCCGAAACCTCATAGTATAGTTTGTCTTTAAAAATCTGACCAAAACCTCAGAGTATAGTATGTGGTCAAAAACCTGTCCAAAACGTTATAGTATAGTATGTCGTCAAAAATTTGACGAAAATGTCATAGTATAGTATGTTGTCAAAAGTTTGACCAAATCATAAAAAAGTGGTGGTATACTATGTCGTTCTAAAAATCATCCGAATGTCATAATATAGTATGTCTTTCAAAAAATCATCAAAATGTCATAGTATAGTATATCGTTCGAAAAATCATCAATCATCATAGCATAGTATGTTGTTCAAAATATCATAGTATTCTGTGTCATTCAAAACATAATTAAAAAGCCAGTGTCATAGTATGGTATGTTGTTAAAACATCAATACATTATAGTATATAAAGTCAAAAAATTTACCAAAAAAACATCATAGAATGGTATGTCATTCAAAAAAAAAGTACTGTATTGTTTGTAAAAAAAATCATGAAAGCATCATAGTAAAGTATGTCATTAAAAGCAATCATTAAAATGTCATAGAAAAGAATGTTGCTGAAAAATGATCAGACATCATAGGAGTGTGTGTCATTTAAAAAATCATCAAAACAACATAGTATAGCATGTCGTTCAAAAAAACATCAAAACATCATAGTGTAGAATGTTGTTCGAAAATTATCAAAACGTCACAGTATAGAAAGTCACTCAAAAAATCACAAAAAGTATAGTATGTCATTCAACAACTCACAAAAATTTCATAGAATAAGTCGTCAATAAGTCATAGTATAGTATATCATTTGAAGGATCATCAAAATGTCATATGTCAAATATGTCAAATGTCCGCCTCACCACAGAGCCACTTTGGGACGATAGAGGACATCCTCCAGCTGTATGAGGCTTTCATGGCTTCCACCTTCGTCGAAACAAGACAGCTGCAGCCCATAAGCAGGCAATAGCCGCTTTAGCCATAAAATTTCAGCAGCTAGCAGCAGCTTTGACTCAGCCAATGGTTCTGGGTCTGTCTCCAGTTCTGTCACTGCCGGTCTCTGCTTCCTCACTGATGAGACCTGACCCTGAGCACTGGGTGGGAACCCTAAAAAGCTTTGCTGGAGATCCTGAGAGTTGCAACCCTTTCCTAATGAACTGCTCCATATTGTGAGCCCAACAACCCCACACATTCTCCACTGAAGAAACCAAGATGGCTTTCAACAAAAATGATGGGGCTCTCAGGTCCGACACTTTAAAGGGGACTGATGAACCTGCGCCAGGAGGAACAAAATTGGCTGAGAAGTGACTGAATTCTCCACTGACTTTGGCATCAAGGCTCACCAGAGTGACTGGAATAACATGGCCCTCTGTGATGCTTTTCTGCAGAGTTTTTCAGATTACATTAAAGATGAACTGGTTTCCTACAACCTCCCTTCCTCGCTGGGTGGGTTGATCAAGCTGGCCATCAGAGAAGATCATTGCATGCAGGCCTGCAGATGGGAAAAGAAACAGGGGATGTAAGCTTGTCAGAGACCAGTTTTACGGCACAGGGCTAACCCACTGTCAGCAAGGAGGACCTGTGTCAATGCAGCTTGGTCGCACCAGTCTCTGCCCTGAGGAATGACAATGTTGCCTTCAGCCACCTCTGCCTGTATGGTGGCCAGGCCAGCCATTTTGTTACTCGATGCCCAGTAAAAGTCAGGGCTCACCAGTAGATGAGCTGTCTGGTCTCATCTGTGGCTGCACCTGTTTCAAATCATTTCACATAAAAGTCAAAAGTCAAAAGTCAACTTAAAAAAATATTACATTTTAGCACGTTGAACAAGCTTAGAAATGAAAAGAAGAATTATTAAAGATAAAATGTAGTATGTGAAAAAAAGACAAACGGTAGTTATGTGTCAAATAAAAGTTAAAATTTAATCTGCAGGCGGGATTTTGGGGTCTAAGCAGATTGCAAGAATACTTTTTATTTTTGTCATTGATTAGAAGAAAAACTCATGATACTCTTTATTCACTGTAATCATTTCATTTCATTGCAATCATTTACTATTGTATGCATTTAGTCCAAATGTATTTCAGAATGTTTGACCAAAATCATTTCCTGTGATCTACAAACAGGGGGAAGAGCTATTGGATGGCAGCAAGTTCAGCTTTTTATCACTTTCTGTGTGAGAATCTACATGCATGTGTGCACGTGAGTCAGCAGCAGTCAGATGGCTTGTCAGTCTGCATTGGGCTCAACAGCGTGACAGTTGGGTGATCAGTCATGCCACGTCCTGCTGGATTTATCACAGCGGCAGTTCAACGGATCCGAGGTTCATCGTGATGAAAATGAAAATGTGACACATTTGGGAAAATTCCAAATTCAATTTCAGTCCTTAGAATAGAGATACTGTTTACATGTGCATATGTGCATTTTCTGTCTTCTATGTTTGTGTATTTACATCCTCAGATGCAACATTAGTCACTGCTCCTTCATAGGTCATGATGATTAACCTTAAACTTGTCTCTTTATTCGAAAGTTTGTCATGCTTTTATGGTTTGACATAGGCTAAGTTCAACACGTGAGACAACAACAGTGTCAAATTAAAATTGGGCTTTGGCGTAAAGGCTTGGATAAATTAATAGTGACAAAATGCAATCAGGGAACCTGATTGGGAACTCATTTGAAGACAAGTTTGCATTCTATCAGCTTTTTAGAAATCTGCATTCATATGTAGATATCTGCTTAAACATTAGCCAAAATGTTGCCTGGTAAGACAATCTTGATGACGTGAGCTCAACATTCTGCTTCGCTCTTTGTATCAGTTTGGATCCTGCAGCAGCACAGAACACCTTCAGTGGGCGGGGGTATTCACCTTTAACAGACAAACCCCTTTAGCCAATCCTAACACTGGCAACAGCCTACATACATGCATTGTTAAGTTAGTAACAGTAGATAAAAAAAATACAATTTATTCATATTTACCATTTGTGATATCTAGCTTACCTTGTTGACAACGATCCCCATACATAATACACTGGTATTGTCGTCATATCTTGTAATTTCTCATTCAGCACCCAGGCCTCTGGACTGCCTAATACCAGCAGGCAGCATCCTTGTTGTATGTCTAAAGCACTGTGAACACTGATCTGCATGGTCGTGAACCCCCGGTTTGGAGCCTCTCATATCTGGTTCTCCTTTAGTGCAAACAACAGCAAAACAACAATGAACACTGGATTTGTACCGGGGAACTTCCTCTTCATCACCAACAGAGCCATTTAGTAAAACGAGCTTTTGCCAAATCCAGTCAGAAGAACTGCAAAAACATATTTCATTTGAGAAACTAAGTGAGTACATCTTCTTGTAGTTGTTCATATCAGGTAGTGAGGTGAATGAGGACCCAAATGCAGAATACAAAAAATGCGGACTGCTGTCCAAACAAAAAGTAATTGTTTAATGCTGATAATGTTCAAAAACAAACATGAATCCACAAAAAACACAAACTACAAATAAAAGATCAAAGTGAAACAAACCAGGATAATACTGTGGAACTCAGGTGCAGGCAGGTGCAACAACAGTGGAAACAACAGGGAAGACAATCAGGCAGGATACAGCAGGGTGAGCAGAAGCAGGGATAACAAGCAGGGATAACAGGCAGGGACACAGCAGAACACACCAACAGGATCAACAGATGAACTGACAAGGGACACTGGGAAACACACAGGTATTTATACATGGGAAACTAATCAAGACAATGACACATAGTTGTGGTAGGTTCACACAGGAACAGGAGAGAAACACAGGGATTGGCTAACTAATGGGGATGTGGCTTGGAGCAAACCAGACCAAAACAGAGACAGGTGTCCAGGGGAGACTAACTAGGAGGGACAAACATGATCAACACAAGACAGGTGAAACAATTCAGGGAAACACAGAGACAGGAAGAAAAACCACAGATGACACATTAGGAGTGATAATACAAAATAAAACAGGTAACACAACAAGAGAACCAAGAAATAAGGGAAATAAGGAGTCAAGAGAAAACCCCAAAACAAAGTCCCCACTATATTGCAAAAACCTTAAAC
The DNA here is from genome assembly GCF_008729295.1 of Plectropomus leopardus. Lineage (NCBI taxonomy): Eukaryota > Metazoa > Chordata > Actinopteri > Perciformes > Serranidae > Plectropomus > Plectropomus leopardus. Next base: position 27,673,548 of record NC_056466.1, on the reverse strand, counting down.
CAGGACAGTTGAACAATTACTCAGTATATTTCTGTAGTAATTTCACTTATCGAGTTGGCTGTTTGGGAGCCGCCATTACCATTTTACAATGGCCTGCATGTCATAAACTACAACAAACTTCCTGATTGGCTGATTATGTTGAAAACTTCTGGATCCATTGTCATCACAGATTAGCCGTAATTGGATGTTAATTTCTGGAAGGAGTTTTGGGTGGCAGCGAGTCCAGACTGATATGCAGAGCATAACTAAATGTTGAGCTCATGTCATCATAATGGTCTTCCCAGGCTCATTGAAATGACCAGTGCACAGAAGAGGAGGTCTTGGTCAGGCTATCCACCAGATCAGCCAAAATTTTGCCCCGCACCCCCAGAGGCTTTATCATCATCAGACCAATCCCTGATGGGTCTTGAAATTGTCCCTATAGATTAGATCTCTTCAGAGCTCAATATCTCCAAAGAGCTGTGTTGTGCCCTCCATCCGCTTGAACCCCTTGAAAGGTTTTGTCTTTTTCTCAGCAAGAAGGAAACTCAAGAGTATTAACAGTGTTTACATTAGCTTTTTTTTGTCAACTTCTTTTTCCAAGGTCAAGACTGAACTGTCAAGCACTGCTTTTAGAATTTAGATGCGAAGCCCGTGGTGCTCAGAGTCATGGAGGTTTGACTGTCTACATTTCCATGGAAACTGTGCGAGCTCAACCTGCTGATGAGGACAAAGGTCACCAAAATCAAGAATAAACTGTCAAGCTTAAGTTACATCATCCTGATATGATTTTCTTGCTGATAAAAAAAAATCATTTAAAACTTTCTCAGACCATGCAAATAAAAGCTCACAACAGTGTCCCAACTATTAGATCTGTGTACTAAGACATAAAACAAACCCTCATCACCTTGACATCTGTGGTTTTGAGTGTAATATTGAAACCACTGGATGGATTGCAATTCATATAAACATTAATGCATGGACTTTTTTAACTTTGATCAATTCTTTACTGTTCCCATGGCAAACCTAACCTCACACAACCAGGCTTTTGCATTTGCAAGCTAACAGTAGCTATTATCAGTGACCCACATATTCCAACCCTCAAGTTGATGATAAGTTAATATCATACACATGCAGTGCTTGAGCTCTGACCCAGAAACTGTAAAACCTTTGTGTCATGTAAAGTCCTTATCAAGCTCCATTTTTCCCATATATAAATTAAAGTATTTTTTACAGCCCATTTTGGAGGCTTAATGAGGGTGAATTACTGGAGTTCATTGACTTGGTATTATGCTGTTACTGTGTGTACTGTCCATAATGGCAAATTTTGCCTATTGTTGATTTTAATAAGGCTATATCTATGTTACTGTGACATTGCTTTATATAACAGATATATGGTATTTTGACAGCTTTACATTGAGGCTTTCACTGAGGTCATGATCAGAAGTTGGCCTAAATAATCATCATCACCACAACTATTCCACTGTTTATCATTCATCAAATATTAAAATGTATCTATAGAACACAATTTACTTTTAGATTGCTTGTTTGAGGTTTTTTTTTTTTAATTTTCTCTGATAATGGTGCATGAATAGTATATTTTGGTTGCATCTAGATTACAGGCAAAAATGGCCCAAATATGATTTTAAACAGTAACACAGATAATTTTTCTCATAACAGGATGAAAAGCACAAATCACACAGAACCTGATCGTTTCAACTCTGATTTGGGTTACATTAATATGTGATCCTAAATTAGATAAAGGACTGAGTTTTTGCAATGCAACCTCATTCTAAATAGTGTGACTTGTACATTGTCAGATGATAGCACAATCCATGATTGGTACTAATATAGCCATTTGACCTCCTTTTCTTGATCATAGACTTTGGAGATCTCACTTACAGATGCCTCAAAACTTAAGTTGTAATGTTTGTGGGGGATTTTTCTACACTGGGATACTTAATACCTGCATCAGTAGCTATGGATAAGCAACACATCTGGCCAAAGTACCTGTAAAGTTTTGACTTCATGAACACTCTCACAAACATACTACCACCATCAATCCAAAGTGGGCATCGTGGACTGTCTGACCAGTCTGGTTACTCCTACAATCAGTCATTGACCCATTTCTGGATTGACGTCAGAGACATCAAAATCCTCTCTCTCTCATTCCTCCATCTGTTTATCTCCATCTCTGTCACTCATCTGTTTATTTAGGCAGAGACAAAATGACTCAACATCGTATCACTTCATGCCAAGTGTGATAATTCGCCCTATTTATGTGTATGTGTTATTCACACTCCTTTCACAGCGTGACCCAACCAATGACCCCAAAGCAATATTTGCTGTTGGTGTGACTGAACCAACATGTCATCTGACTGGTTTCATGACACATGCCTACCTCTAAATTAGGTACCATATAGTGACTTCTAGTTTAATTGAGAGATCCTGTGAATTTGTACTATCACCATTGAATATATTGGAATAGCGTCAAACAAATGATCGATGATTATATGCAATAGACACTCAGACAACCCAGATAAGTCATGGTTGAGCTCTGATGAATAATTCTGTTAAAGCTACAGCATTTCAGATATTTCAACAAGAGCCTCTCTTGTTCTTTATGTATGAGGTGTCAGCTCAGCTCATACAGTTCAATGGAAGTAAGAATACTGAAGATGACAAATTCCTCCAAAAGTACATTGTCTCATGGCTCGCGGGCTCGCATTTCATGCTCTGTGCGTGATTCAGAGGGTCTGCTTCTCCTCTGTCTATCTCACTGTCCTTCATTTAGCCCCTTAGCCCTCGCTGTGCCTATGACCCAGACTCAGTGGGGTTCTAACATCCACAGAGCTGCCTCTGCATGCTTGTCAGACATATTTACCCGACCTCACAATGAGTCAAAAATTAAAAAAACAATTAATGACTAATAATATCAAATGAGCACAGTGGGCGCTGTGAATAGCTCCTTTTAATCAGCTTTAACCACCTTCTCTTGCCACATGCTTCCTCCAATCTCATGATGTGACAGATCAATATAACAGCTGTGCATGAGCTGGCACACGTGTGTCCGTGTGCAGGGAAGTCCCGTTTGAAAGCAGGTCTGTGGCGCAGAGAGAGTGTGAGTTTACCACAACCTCTGATCTACTGAGCTCTAATGGCTGTGCGGAGCAACGAGGTGAGAGAAGTAAACACTAACCAGGCACACAATGTGCCACAATATAGTTAGCCTTTCTGGAAGAGGTTATTCCAGAAAAGTGGAATTCCCTTTATCCATACTGGAAGAGTCCATCTTGTTTCATTAAAATTCCTCTGTTGGGCAGCAACATTAATCAGTGTTGTTAGCCTGAGTGTGGATAAAGAACTGCCAATGGAGGATTCATTAACCACAAAGAAAGACAGGGCACTGAACTCAGAGAGTCAGTTTGTGCTGTTAGCTACACTGTATCTCCTGTCACATCTGTCGTTTTCTTTCAGGTACTCTCTTTTCTCAGCCTGAAAATCAGACTGAATTTTGCTACAATTCAGACAAAAATCTGTTTCCAGTACGTTGGCAATTAATATGTTTTGAAAATGATCTTTATGAATTCATAACACTTCAACTTTTGTTTGTCAATTATTTGTTTATTGAACATTGGTTTTGGACTTCCTACATTTCCTAGATGCTTTTCTTTTTCAAAGCCCAGTGAAAGAATCAATGACTGTTTTTTCAGTGGAAATGCGTACAATAACTGTTGGTGTGAGCGCTGTGGCATGTCTGTGAATATAGATACTTACTTCCCTTACAGCACTGACTGCTTCATAGTCTGCTCTGTTGAGACATCTCTCAGTAAAGTAGTTGAATCTCTTCTGTGATGGACTTCAGGTATAATTCTTGAGTGCAAAAAGGCAACTACCCCATCTCCCCCATGTTTTGCATATTCACAGATCTTATAAGTTTGATCTTAAAAATAATGAAAAAATACCATATCACATGTTCCAAACATTTGTTTGTTGGTCTCAAACCAAACCACTGTCTTCTGCTATCTGCAAACCCCAGTCAAAATAAATGCTGGCATTGTGCATTTCTACAAATATTATGTAGCAGATATATTGAAACGTTAGGTTTTGGCATAAAAACCACTTGGTTGTGTTAAGGTAAAGATTATGCTTTATCATAAAATACCTGGTTTTAGTGCCACAATCACCGGTGGAAACATCAATGGCTTGCTAAAAAATCCTGGGATGTCCACCAGTTTAGTTATTTGTTAGTCAGGAACAATGGTGTGCACTTGTCTGCAGCTTGGCAGCCATCTCACTTAGGTGTCACGCCATCCACCATCCCTTATCCTCTTGATGGAATCTTAGCTCATACACTATACCCGTTCTATACTGAACAAATGAAATGTTCAAACAAATACATTGTTTGCAGAAATACACAATGCCAATATTTTTTTCTGGCGACTGGGCTTGAAGTTTTCCCTTACATCAACCGAGACAGCTTGAGAAAAGAGGGAGCAGGGTTTTACTTTTCTCTGTGCACCTGTCAGTAAAAAGCCTGAGCAATGGTGGCTTTTTCCTTGTTCAACCTCTGCCTTTCTAGCTCATTAAAACCTGCTCAGGTGCACCCACACAGTGACAGAACTGGTTCACTGGGCTGGGAACAGGAGCCACGCTTTGTCCTGTCAACACTGATAATCAAATTGATATTGATTTATCAATCAATCAAAAGTTCTTATCCAACAGAACTCATCTGCCTTTATTTTCTTCTCAGAGAATCCAGGCCAACTGTATACTGTATGTGTGTATGTGCATGACATGAGAAGTGTTTTCATCTTGTATTAGTCCCTTTACATGGCACAGTGTTGCTGACAGGTAAACTGTCAGAGGCAGCAGAAGGAAACAGCCTGCTGGGCATCCATGTGCTAACAAGTCACATTTGGTTGTGTAACACTGTCAGCTATCTTAAGTCTAAACTGAAGTCTCTCTCCATCTCTCTTTTACAGCTACACGCTGCCTGAGGATGCTCACAGGCAAAAGAAGATGTGTCAAAAATGTTCCTTACATTTTCACATTTTCTTTCTTTTTTCTGTAATTGTGCGCAGATTTAATTTTCCATTGACTGCATTTAGCTGCTTGTGTGTGCATATTTAGGGGTGTGAAATGATATATTTACTTGGGGCTTGATTCTAAGATATACCAAAAGTGTGTGTAAAACTGCAATTAGTCCCACAGTATCATAAAAACAATGTCAATATTAGGTGAATAACAACTTCATGCTGCTGTTATCAGTATTTTTTTTTTTTATTAAGTATTGTATTATTGTAAATAATTTATTTAATAATTTAATAATTTAATAATTATTATTGGAATCTGCAGTTCCCCTCAGCTCTGTGGAGTGATAAAGCATCTTTAAGGTCATTGTTTTGTTTTTCTGGCCCACAACTGTTTTCTGTTTTAGTTCAGTCTCACAGCTCTCACCAGCATATTTTCCAGACACAGAAATGAAAGAGCGCTAAAAACCTACCTTACACATACTTCCCAACACCAGACAAACAAAGTTAGCAATTAAGTTGTGGATATAGCTAAACTGTGGTCAAACTGTTACACAGATAGTCAGTGGTAGTGTTTATGATGTGAATTCTGGGATGTCAAACAATAAGTTCCAATTTTATGTAGTGGTCCAAGCAGTATTTGTTCTTAAAGTGTACTGAAGAAATGTATCCTCATATAACACACATACACATGCACATACAATGGTTTGTATAATATGGAAATAATTAGTGCCCCATGAATGGCGTTATCTCCTTACATATGTAATGTAGACTTGCGTAGGTCAGGTTTAGGAAAGTAAATTTACGTAGGACACATTTAGAAAATAATACATGGTGATGATGTACCCAAAATCACTTGGTTACACACAGGACATGACACTCCTGTGGAAAGTCCTGTGTTTGTTTAACCCAACCACCACCGCAACCTGCCACCTAATGTGGACTTCTCTCTTTATACTACTTCCCTGTTTACTCTCACCAGCATATTGGTCATTTGATTGTAGCTTTGCAGACTACGTGGGTTATATATGAGTTACTAAATCATGATTATGTGGGTTTCATATGAATTCTGGTGCATTACTTTTCGTAGGTATACGTACAAATAGTGCACGAGAACAGCCTGCCTGGAGTAGCACATAAGGACATAGTCAAGCTAGACATTTGCATCAGGAAGTGAGGACTGGCTGCACCTTGCTGTAAAACCTCCTGAGGACATAATTGAGAACTGTTCATGCATTGAAATTCCAATACTCTGTGACCTTTAGTGTAACTTCTACACTCAGTAAGTAAGTCAGGAACAGCCTTTCGCATTTATAGGGCTGGCCTCATTTTGCTGTGGTCCAGCCTAAAACAACTCCAAAGGAGCACTCATGGTACTGGTTGTGTTAATGGGCAACGTTTTGTTGATTACATCTTATCAACTAAAAGGATCATAATATACTAGTGTTGTGTTTAGAGCTGTTTTCTGCTGCCCCCCGAGTGGCCAAAAAAGTCCATTATTACAGGTTATTAGTTTTTTAAAGAGATGCGCTGGTGGATGATGTTTTTTTTTTTTTTTTTAAATTGATTCTTAAATGGGTTTTTTTCAAAAAAAGCCTTTGCACCCAAAAAAAGTACACCCAGCAGAGTGTCTATCACCTTCACTCACATTATCTATGATGTTTTGATCTCTAATTTTACCTGATTAAGATCTGAAGACTGAAAAGTTGTGAACAAGGCCAACTAATCCTCACAGAACACTTACTTAGATATTCTACGAAATGCACACACAATAGTTTGTATGATATCCTCCGTATTAGCACCCTGTGAATGACCTTGCCTCGAAAACATACAGTTACTTAATCAATATAGACTTACGGTAGTTGGGTTTAGGTAAGTAAAGTCACTGAGGTTAATTTTAGGGAAAAAAACATGATTGAGTGTCTTTAGGTTTAGGCTAGTGAAGTTATGTTTAGATTTAGGAAAAGAAACATGGTGGTGACCTTGAAATGAGTTCTGAAAAAGTTCATACGATTCCTAACTCTCATCTCCAGGGGAAAGTCCAGATTTTTTGAGACCCAATTGCCTCTTTACAAGATCATTTGGGACTGCTTCCTTGTTCACTCTCGTCAGTGCATTGGTTGGTTGATTGCAGCCTTCCAAAATACGTTGGTTATGTACAAATAACTTTTCAAAGGAAAATGTATGAATGATTTGTGAGAACAGTCTGGCAAGGCAAGTACAAATGATTAACATTATGTTGGAGTTGTGGTTCTCTCACTCACATTCTTAAACTTATTACTTAAACATTAAGTTTACATTAGGGATAAATGTAATATAGTTCATGACGATTAGTTTAGCCTACAACAGCTTGTAACATTACTTGCAAAAAGAAAAAAAAAACAAAAGGTAGAGCTGATACAGCTGACCTCATATTCTCAAAATTTTCATGTTTTGAGGCCATGTCTCAAAAATGTAGAGTTTCTATCTGAAGTAGATGCTCTTTTAAAGCCCCATGGGAGCCTTGAAGTAAATTTCAAATCTGTACTCAAGCAAATTATTAGAGAGACATCATTAGTCAAAGAGGTCAACAACATTGGTAACGGCCTGTTAAAAACTATTTTTGATGAAATGCTTTGATGTATGAAGCACACAGTTGAGAGTCAGCCAGAGGGATGTTAACATTACTGTGTGGGTTCTGAAGCGCAGGAGGAACACTGCCTGTTACCCTCAGTGCATTCACTCTGTAAACATTTCATTAGTGAAATGTTAGGATGGGATATGAAATGATTAGTGTCCACCACCTCTTCAGGGTTTGTCTTTCTTTGTATTTTTGGCCCCCATTTGATGGCTAACCCCAGCTAACTGGGTTAGTTTTTGGAGAGGAATGAAGGTGTGGAAGCACTTAGAAAAAGGTGTTCATCTTTTTCTCCTCCTCCTCCTCCTCCTCACTGTCCGCAGAAATAATTAAACATTCTGTTTCTTAACAGTAAGAAAATAATGGAAGGGATATGGATATAAACTATGTCCTTTGCCTCCACTTGTAAAGAATTGTATGCATGCCTACAGATATTTTGCCCCTAATCCTGAACCATTTAGGTGTGCACAATCTTTCCTCACCTGTCAAGGTTTGACAAATGTAACTATAAAGTCTCAGGAGATAATATATCATAAAAATGTTTATCAGGTGTTTTATTTTCAAAGAACTCAGCACAATTCAAATGTTTTTCAGCCCCATGCCTGCACGAGGCAAAAGACTAAGCTGCTTGTCACTTAGCATGCATAAGTGTGCCATCCAGAAAGACACTACAGCCTTATCGGTTTATGCATTCATTTAAATAAAGAGGCCAAGGAGCGCTGGTTTAATCTCTGTTTTGAATGCTAATGAGAACTTGGTGCTGACTGCATGCACTTTTATACCTAATACTGTAACACATGCTTTGACAAATAAAGGACATTGCTCTATATACAACCGATAAATACTTCCTGAGGAAATCAGAAAGATAAGAGGTAATCTTTCTTTTTCAATGCATCTCATCTATTTTAGATTGGGCAAGTTTCACAAAAATCCTATAACTCATTGTACTGTTTCAGTGTAATTCCTTATCTTTGTAGACTCCATGCCTTGTCTTATTACACATATCCTTTTGAGTTTTGTATAAATTTATAATATGAATTTTAATGGGAAACAAAACCACTAAATAGAACAAATGGGCTCCACAGTCTGTCCCTTTTTACCCGTTCTGGTGACCCAAACACCTGCCCTGTGCAGCAGTTTATGTAGTAATAGGATGTAGGCCATGGGGGCGTACAAGAGGTCATGATTGTCAAAAGGTGTGTATGTGGAAACTGTAACATGAAGTTATGTGTTGGTGAGGTGTTTTATGTAGCTTGTATGATTTTATCTTCTGTGGAACTGCAGGATGCAGCCCAGAACAAATTTCCCTACGGGGACATCAAAGGATTAAGTATATCTTATCTTTATAGTTCCAGTGTGGATTGTCGTGCTAAATCGTCTGGAAGGAAACAGTATTATATTGAAGTCATTACACCAGGATGTAGAGATCTTTTATGAATCCTCTGGTTCTAAAAGGGAAGGGGTGAACAAAATGGAAAAGTACAAACTTTTTCTTCATCTCAACTAACACAATGGTTTTTTTTTTTCTTGTTTACAAAACATATCTAACTTTTTAGGAAAATTCAAATATGAGACAAATGTCCATTTGGACTCAAGAATGAACTGATAAGAATTTGGTGGTTAAAGGCCATAACTCAGGAATTTGTGCGCTTATTATGACAAAATTACACACAATTGTCTGGTAGGATAAAACCAAGGAGTAATGCATTTATATCCAAAAATCATCATCATTTCAGGAACAGAAGGGGAGACATTTGGTCAGATACTAAATTCGTGACACTAAGCTTGGGTATCCACCTTGATACTGTGCTGATTGTATAGATTTTCTGTGTAGCCTGAAAGAAGATGTGTAGGAATCATTCATACTTCACAAACATGGATATAAAATGTAAACGCAACTCGACCGCTTTGTAGAGGCACTCAACCCCGAGGCGGTAATTTTAGTTATAGTATGTATTCAACACCCATTAAATGAATGTAGGGAATAAATCTAACATTTTTGAAACAATCTTTTGGTCTGTGCTTACAAAATGATATTGGTGCTTTTTTCAGTCATCAATAAACAATATCTGTTCTAAAAAAAATTATAATCCATTCTTAGGGTCAACCTATGCACATCACAGTGTGTGTTTGCATGTTTACAGCGCTGAAAACATTGCAGTCAATAACAAAATGTTGTGTTGAATAGCACCAGATGGAGGTAAATCCTATAAATGCTTTGCCTGTTCCAAATGTTTCAACACAGTAAGCCTCCCATCAGCTCCAATGGCAGAGCATGATGTTGTCCTTGACAACAAGCCGCCCCGCAGGGCCTCTTAACACCTCACTTACTGAAAGATTATGAACCCTTGGTGTTATTCTGAAAAAAGCACCATAGGCTGGGCAGCGGATGTGTCTCTGCATAGGGTAGGCTATCTGAAGAAATTGCCTCCTGATATGCGCTTACACACACAGACTTTTTTTTTTCTTTTTTTATCACAGGCCAGCACACACCTGGTCCATCTTAATCCTGATTACGGCTCTCTCCACCATTCTGCCCCCACCTTGTCCTCCCATTTCTCCCTTTGCCTTCCCTTCTTTGTAATCACTTTCTTTCTGTCCTCCTCTCTCTCATCGTACACCTTCATTTCATGCATAATGCCCTGAACACTTTCCAAAGATAGGAAGAAAGGGAGTTAACAAGTTGACAGCTCCTTCTGCCCCCTGTGCTCCATCCCTTAGGTTATTAGAAACTGTTAAAGTGCATTGTTAGTAAGTCATCTATCATGGTATAAGGGAGCTCCTACCTGGGTGCAAAACAGAGGTTTCCGACAAAACACAAAGAGCTGAATTACACCATGCTATCTCGATTCTGTCACCTGAACTCAAAGTGTGATGAAAGACTTCTCCATGGTAACTCAGTGATTGGGTAAAAGCCCCAGCATATCATTGCACAAGTTTCTCAACTGGCCCCAAAGGCGAAAAGAAGCAATCAAGTGCATGTGACAATTCACAGGATATGGGCAGCACTCACTCTTTTTAAGATGAATGAGTACTCGACTTGGTGTGATGCTAACTTTGGAATTGCCTTTTCTGCTTCTGTGTGGAATGGAAATGGGGGTCTTTGTTGGAAATTGAGGTCAATCTTGTGAGGGGATGGGAACTAACTAAACCTGTCACATTAATTAAATGTATATACAGTAGCTTTCTATTGGTTTCTCCTGGGAATGAGAAATTTCCTTTCATGGGTAAATAATAGTGGCTATAATTTATGTAGAGGATCGTGATGTTGTAGGGAAATGCAGTATGAAAGTAATTCCACTCATATCGTGCTAGTTTTAAGCTCCTTCTTGATAATAACAGTCATACTCCTCCTGTCTTCTACTTCTCTATGAGCTCAAACTTTTTTAAAGCGATATTACTGTACATTTGTCCACTAGGGAAGAAGCAGAACAGCAGAACACCTCCAAAACTAGCTCTTTAGTTTTGGAGGTGCTCTTTATGGTGTTATACACTTTAATATCAACAATTGTCCAAGTGCACTGCTTGTCACACCATGCAAGATGGGTTGAACAAAGTCTTGGTTGCCATCTGTGCCAGACTGTATGATATAAATCTTGAGGCATTTTAGATGGTGTGATGAAAATTGACAATGCTGAAAACCACGAAAGGAAAGGAGAGTATTCTGTGGGCCTTGATTATCTGACTGTCAAAATCTTCACACATCCTGTCTTTAGCTGATAATTATCTGAATCTGCTATTGGTGACCCTTTTCTCTCAGTATGATCTAAAACCCCTGCTTTTGATTAAAGAACATATATTTCCATCTATCATTTTCAGTCTGGGACAGCCCCAAATTGCAGAGTGTAAGGAGGCCTTACAACAATAATCTATAATAATTTATACATCCAGCACAATTATTTGAAATAATGTGAAATAGAATAAAAAAGGTAAGGTTTTTCCAAGTGAAGTGTAGCACACATACATACACACACACGCACACACACACACACACACACACACACACACACACACACACACACAATTTCAATTTCATCCTTCCCAAGCAGATAAAGTGAGTGTGTTCGTTGCTTGTTACTATGTTTATAAAATGTTTCAAACGTTTTTAGTGAGTTGTGAGTTAGAGTTGTGTTTCTGGCCATTTGATGAAGTCCAGTATCTGTTTTATACTTTGGCCTCAGAGAAAAATGTCTGGATCCTAATCTTGCTAGAAGCTTGATAAAGTTAGTCATTCATTTTATCTACTTTTGTTTTTGGTCCTCGATTTGTTCACTCTCTGTTTAGATCTTTAAAAAAAAAAAAAAAAGCAGCAGATGCTGCTAAAAAGACAGGGCGTTCTCACTTCCAACTTGACAAATGCCAACGTCTGGTTAGTGGCCCTCGGCGTCAGATACTGATGCATCAAGGTACCCTTTAGTTTTGATGAGTGATGAACTGGGCATCAACATTACAAGTTGCAACAGATGTGGTAAAGTTGATTTATTTGAAGTGGACAAGGTAATATCATATTTCATGTGACATTAATTACAAATGTACTAAATTTAACCCAAACCATGATCTTTTTTCCCCCACACGTAACCAAGTACCTTTTTTCCTAAACCTAAAAACAAACTAAACCTATGCTAGTTTCAGTTTATTTTGCAATGAGACTGCATGCATGTACTAGCAGAAACTATATATTTCCATTGAAAACTGAAGTTAATTTAGAAGAGACAATATGCATGCAACAAGAAGCAAACTGACAAGTGTTCCCTGAGGAGTGAGAATGAATGAGACTCAACAGCTCTGTGAATTTAGTGGCTGTAAAATCACAAACAATTAGTTAAGACAGCTGAAAAATCTCCATACATAAAGCTGTTCATTTTGACGGTAGATCTCAGAAGAACCACTGTCACTTTGCTCATAGTCGTTTAAGTCAATATAAGTATGAAAATATTGACACGTGCAGGTGTAAATTAGCCAATTTGTGAAGTGATAGGGAAATACAGCATCTATTTTGGAAATAGTTGGATTATTATCTTATTGCAGTGTTTTCACTGAGCACAACCAACAATTTGGGTTTGTAAACCAACAATGCAGCAGCTATCTGATGAATAGATATTCTCATAAATGATAAGGTTATCCGTCCTGCTACTGCTGTGCCTCTAAATTTTCTATACAGGACTCCTCAAAGGGTCTCACCCTGTGTGGAAAAATTTGCTTTCATGTATATAAATGAAATGAATAATTTCTCCCTTGTAGAAAAATACTTTTTTTCACAAAGTGGAAGGAATATTGATCAAATCCACTTCTCCGACCCCTCCCACTCCCTGATCTCTTAACTTTCTCTATAATTTTTTTTCAAATCTCACTCATCTATGCCTCCTCATTACTTTGTCTCCTACCTCGTATTCCAACCAACCCCCCGCCTTGTCCTCCATCTATTCACTGAGGCAGATAAGGAGCCCCACTGAGCAGTGATCGGTTTCCATGGCATTTCCAGGATGGTTTTGTACTCATTCACACACAGACATTCATGCATTTCATTGCATTTGTGTCTGCAGGGTAAGTCTATGAGAGATAGATTTCCCATCACCATGTGTGCTTTCAATTAGGAAAATCCATTTAAGGAATACTTTAATTAATAACTTTGCTGGAAATTTTGCCTGTAACAATTTCTGTTTATAATGTCACTTAATTTGGTTTAATTTCAGTTACTGTGCATGTAACATGCAGAAATGCAAATGCAGTCTTAAATCCAAAGGTGCATTACTTCTTCTACATTTTTTTTTTACTTTAAAAGAAATTATAAAATAAGAGGGAGTTGCTTTCTAAAAAGACTAGACTTTGGAAGATACGTGGCCATGTGGTACCTGGCCTGCTGTACCTACAATTACAGCAAACAATACTAAATTAGTAAATGGCTTGAAGCTATTACAACAGATAATCTAGATGATCACACAATTTTGACACCAGCTGTAACACTAGAGTATGGCCTAGAGTCACACAATTTCATGAATTATAACCTCTGAAAGACAAAGACAGAGCATTCTGCCTAATTGTTGTTGAGCCATATCAGATGTAAATTAAATGATAAAAATCAACAGTTAACGTTCTGTAGTGCATGCAGGGAGCATTAGGGCAAATGATTTTAAAGCCTATATTTTTGTTATAACTGAAACGTTATGGTAAGTGATATGGAGTTCAATTATTCAAGGAACTGAGGTCCCTTTTGGGCCATGTAGCTTTTGTTGGGTTGCTCTGTTGGTTGGGCTGACCCAGTTTCTGGAGATAGTGTTTGACAGCTGTAAAATGGGGCCCAGTTAGAGAGAGATTGTTGTCAGTGACTGAGGTTACCTATTCCATGTCTTGTTTCTAAGATTTGTTTGAGTTTTGACTGCACCCCACTAGAAAAGAACCAACAGACTTGGTCTAAATTATTAAGCCCATTTCCCTCTTTCTATGCAGCGACCAGTCTAACCTACATCTATGCATTGCCACCTGCTCTGAATCTCCTCTAGGCCATACTCTAGTGTTACAGCTGGTGTTACAACCAGTGTTAAAAACAATAATCATCAAAAAATATATTCACTTAGGGCCATCATTATAATTTCAATCACTGACCTGTCCTTAAAAAGTCAGCTCAAAAATGGGAAAAAGAAATGAATGGTAATGTCAAATCAGCAGTTCAGGGTTAAAGGGCAACTAAGATGTTTAAAACCTAAACCTTATTTCCCCATGTTTTAATGTCTAAGTGACTTATGGGAACAGTAATTTATGATATTAGGACAGCACTGAGTGAGAGGGCTGCAATGTTACCACTCTGGGTATGCATGCATGGTCAGTTTATGTCTATAATAAGTGCTCTTTTTGTCACTGACAGGCTAAGATTGTTATATAAATAAACTCTTAATATACCAAGTTAGACATGAAATATGCTGGCTCAAACACACTCAAGTTACTGTTTTTTTAGTCTGATGGGTTCTGGGATAACAATTTTGGGCCTGTTTCTGGTTGAACCTAAATGATTTTACTCTTTAACTGAGAGATTTATCTAATTAGGGATCCTTTCCATAATGTTGTCAGTGACTTGGAATAACAATCTGAGCCTGTCAGTGCAAAACAAACACTTTTAGTGGATGTAAATTGACAGTGCACACATGCCCCAAGAGTGGTCACATTGCAGCCTGTCACTACTGTCAGCAGCTCTGGTGTTCCCATAAGTCAAAAACAAAACACGGGAAAATAAGATCCAGGTCGAAAAAACACCCAAGATACCCTTTAAGAGGAAATGTGATTGCATGCACTTGCGTGTGTGTGTGTGTGTGTGTGAGAGAGAGTGGGTAAAGCAGAATAACTGAAGAGAGACAGCTCACTGACTGACTGCCTCTCTGACTTACAGGTGGGAAGTTGAGGGCTGTTCAACAGCTCCCACTGTGAAGCGACCCAGTGGCCACGATAAGGTTCTCACGACTCAAAGCCCACTCAAAAGCTTGGATTAGACACACAATCAAATCGCTCAGAGGTAAAGTCTACACACATATCTCCTTGAACCTGCCTACACAATACATTTTCACTATATAAACAACACAACAACAACAATCCCTACACCCACTGCTGATTTAGTCAGAGTGATGATCTCTTGTGTTAATGCAAAGAATATCTGGGGGATTGTTGTGTAACAGAGGAAACAGTCTGTTGTATCCTCAAAACCCTCACGACAGTAAAACCTTCTCCAGAGCTAGCTGGATTGATGGTGTGGCTGTATATTATGCAGCAGGCAGAGGAGTAGCATATTTAAGACTCATTTTAAAGTAACTTTAGAGCAGAAAATGGAGGCTGCTTTCAAACTCCCCAACTAGACTAAATATGCAAATACATGTAGATAGGCACCTTGCTGCTGCTGTTGTGCAACTGTGTGCACAGTATGCATTCATACTCATCAGTGAACTGAAATGTCATCGGTTGTGCAGGTTCCCACTGATGCATCCTGCATGTAAAACACTTTTTGTCAAAAAAGCAGAAACACACAGATGCACACACTGGAATTATTAATACTTGAATACTGTGATGAAAAGATGCTGATTGATTTTTGTTGATTGCAATCACTTATCATGTAATTGCAAACAAATGTCTCCGAGCCCCTTCAGCTCTAAGCCATATGTGTGTAAGAAATTGGTTGAAGTTTGTTCTGCATACTAAAGAGTCCATGTGATTTAAAGCAGTGTGCAGGAGAGACATCATAAGAGGGGCAGGCAGGCAGAGGGGAAAGGACTTCCACTCAGATAAGGAATACAGCATGAGTGCATTTTAATGCTAATGTCCCTTATTACCATAAATCCAGCACGCATTCTCCACTGAGATGGGAGCCGCTGATTCTGCACAAAGGCACAGATCTTTGGACAAACAAACTCATCACGTTTCTTGTATGCCTGCACAATTATCCGCATGGTTGATCATGTAGGATCAGAGGTTTAAAGCTTCATCTACAAGCCCCTGAAAATATCAAAGTCTCCATCTTGAAGGTCAGAGCTTTATAAATGACATTGAATTGAATGTTTACATGAAGGCACCCCTATGGCAAGAAACTGCTGTCAATCATACATAAGAAAATAAAAGGACTTGAAGTAAATATCAGGACCCAGGTGAGAACATCACTTCCCATACATGTTTTAAAGCTAATCTGATGATATAGTTTTCCCCAGTGCTGTCTTTAAATGATGTCTTTATAATGTAAACTTTGGCATTTGGAAGCTGTTACAAAGGAAGATTGATACACTTTTGATGGGGACATATCAGCCTCAGATGTTGCCAAACCATGATGCTTTGTCTCACAGCTCTGTGTCTGATACCGACGCAGAGAGCTCCCTTAGCATCTTTACAGTATAGTACTCTTAGAACTGAACTTAACCCATATGGACATGTACCAAAACTCTAGATTTGTTTTGCGTGTATACTGCAGACAATAGTATTAAATGTAGGCAGGGTTGTTACTAGACACTAATAGCTGTGTCACTGCCACTGTCCGGCTCATGCTGTGATTCCTCTTCATTGACGATGTCTGCGCCTCGCTGAACATCCATGGAACATTGAGTGCGCATCGGAACGACCCTCTGCCACATTTTCTCCAAGTGAGAAAATAAAATATTTGCAGTTTCAATAAACCGCTTGAAATTGATTTAAATTTAAAGTTACCTGTAGCTGCTGGCAGTAGTCTCTGAGCAGCACAGTGAATTAATATATTTCTTGTCACAGTCTATAGCTAAATAACTGCTAACTAGTAAGAGTTAACTAGTAAGTGGCAGCAAAATGTCCTTTCATTTTATAGTTTTAATTGGGTTAATGTATGTCAACTTGCTGCCATAGTGGTTACAGTCCTCTGTAGTCCTTGCCAAGCAAGAATATTCACTCTTTATGATCAATCAACGAACTGCAGCGTTTCATGCTCCACCTTTAGTATCGGATCAGTTGGCTAATCAACAGAGGGTTAATGTAAAACAGGATGGAATGGAGTGGTTCTTTTGGTACCATCAACAACTTTTGACAATGGGAATGTACAAATAGCTGATCTATGTAATAAACCAAACTGAACTGGACTGCTGCTTGAAAACAAGGTTTATGAGACATGCCAGGCGTTCAACTAACTGTAGTGTGATGCAATCTGCAGTGCTATTAGACACTCAGAGCAACTGATGTAATATTAAGTCCATATAGAGAGATGGTCAGGGTTGTGAACAAATTAAACAAAGCGAGGACTTTCAACCAAGAAAACCACTGTCTGTGTCCTGAGTAAAATCAAAAGTCTCTGTTGACTTGTTTGCATCACATCACATCATGTCCATTTCACAATGTTAACTATGTGTTACAACGTGTTTCACTCAGGACACTGCTGTGCATCTCAAACAGACGCTACATAGTACCATGTGCACTAGTATCAGACATTTATATTTGACAACTTTGGAATGAGAGTGGGTCAGACTCAAAGGACAATCAACAGTACACTTACACATGGAGATTTGTGCTGTTGATGGTGAACAAACTTTTCTGGTAGTAACCATAGTGAGCTGTAGAAAAAAAATAGCAGTCATCTGATATTTTTCATAAAGTGTTGTGCAGAAACCATCAGTCTTTTGTGTTTATTCTCATTTCTGTCATTTTGCGTATGCTAATGTAGTGTGTAGAAGCGTGTCTGGTTTGCATATTGACTGCAAGTTCTGAGCAGCAATGGGTGCTGCCATGCTTATTTTTGTCCTCTTTTACCTCTCTCACTCTTTCTCTCTCTCTCTCAGTCTCAACCATTTTGGCTGCTACCTGTCACAGTCACCATGGAAACCCTGTAAAAGCCTGTTAAACTGACAAATGGGTTAATGAAGGGACACGTGAACAGTCTGCTTTGGGGTATTGCAGTAATAGTATCAAACAGCATCAACATCTCATCTCTCTGATATGCATATTGAGAAAGGCAAGAAGACTGAGATAAAAATGGATGGTATCAGTAAAAAGTTATTGCATGGGACTGTTTGAAAATGTATTTGTCAGAGGAGGATGGTTTACATTTTTGTGAAGATGAGGGTTTGCTTTTCTCCATGGGTTTATATTTTATTTTAGTCTATAATACCAAGTTTTTGGTAGTGTTGCAGTGAAACTGTCTTGTCATTTACAATGTTAGGGTGCATCCAGGTGTGTAAGGTGCACAGATTGGTGACTAGGTCGGTCAGTTTATAACGTTGGTCTATACTGAGATATCTCAACTTTAGGATGCATTGCCACGGACTTTATGTAAATATTCGTGGTCCCCAGAGGAAGACTACTTACTTTGGCGATCCCTTGAATGTCAAAAAGTTGATGTTTTTTGGTTTTCATTAAAATATCGACCACTGGATGAATATTAAGGTGGTTTGTATGTAACTGCACCCACAGCGGTTTGTATACAAATAAGCACCCAGTGAATGACATTCCACACTTAACTGTAAGTCATGGATGTTAGGTCTAGGCAAGTAAAGTTTTTAGGTTGAGGAAAAGACACATAGTAACATCGTACCTTAAAATGACTCAAAGTTACTCAAAGTTCACACAGTTTCAAACACCGGTCTCCTGGGGTGAAGTCCTGTGTGTTTTTTACCCATCCAAACCTGCCTCCTTATGGGACTGCTTCCTTCTTAATCCTTTACTCCTGCATTGGCCACTTGATTGCAGCCTTCCCAAATACATGAATTATTCACAAATTACTGGCTCATCATAGTGTAGGATCTGTGTGGATTTTGTTTAACTTGTACAAACAGTGCATGAGAACAGACTGATTGAAGAGCAAAACCAGTCATGACTAAATACCTGCAAAACTAATGACGTTCCCCTCAGCCGCAGTGGTACTTTGTGTTTTGTACTAATTTGTAAATAGCATACAAACACATTAAACTAAGATAGTGAACATGGTATACTTTATACCTGCGACAGGTCAAAATATTAACATTGTTGTGGGTGTTCCTGGAAGCAATATTCACATGGACTTACAAGTTTTAGTATTTCTGTTTATTTAATTTGGAGGTTTTGTACTCTGCCATTCTGCCTGTTTTGACATTTTGGCAGACAGGAAAGTGAGGGCGTCAAAGTAAACTTCTCTGTCTCTCTGGCTTCAGCTCAGCATGATTGACTTGCCTGAACTCTTTTGCTCTAGGTTATCCTCTTTCCCGCTATTCCAGTTGACAGCACATGAAGAAATACAGAGGCTGAATATGAAAATCAATAAAACAATTTGGCATCAGTCCATTTTGTTTGGGTGTGCAAACAAAAACCTCAGCTCACAAATGAATAGCAATTCATACATCATGTAAATTTTTGCTTTTTGGGTCATTCCCTGGAGTTGGGTTGGAACCATGGGGCACTTGGTGCAGCTATTTGATGCCACCAGTTAATTACGCAAACATGCAGTTTCAGGCATGTATGCATGTATAGGTTTTTCTCCAGTATTTCTTCACAGCACCATGCATGTTATGTAGTTGTGTACACTGTGTGATGTTACTGCCTGTGACAAGTCGTCTCTACAGTTTATTGCCAATATATCAGTTGTGGCACTCATAAGTGGGAGCATAAAAGCCAGTGGGCTTTTTCCTTTTTCTGTAAGATTTCCATGTCTCACAGTGCTGCATGTTTTTTCTCTTAAAGGAGGGGGGCACAGAACAGTACATAGTGTGCCTGTATACCTGTTTGACTCTACTTAAGAGAGGAAGGATATACACATCCAGCCATATGTTAACTTCACCAGTTGCCATATAGGTTATGGAATCATTAACAGGAATTGTAGTGGCTTGGAAAAATACAACACATTCACATGTATCTGCTATGTTTAAGTGAATATTACTATTTCTACCCAGTTTTAAGGAAATTGTGGCCAAATTTGAGAAACTGAGAAACAAAAGTAGAACTAAACACGAATGCACAAGCTTAAACACTCGCACATCGTCTTTCACTGTCAGTCTGCATGTCCTTAAACATCAATCAAGCATAAAAATCAAATGTCAAATAAACAGAACATCTTGTGACCATGGGTTGAAAAGAAAAAAATAAAAACAGTGAGGGTTTAAGGCTTTGACAGCAGCCTCCCTTATTTGGTTTTGTGTGTATGTTTACTTACCCTTTCAATGCATCCGTGTGTGTGTGTATGTGTGTGTGTGTGTGTGTGTGAAAGAGAGAGAGAGAGAGAGAGAGAGAGAGATGACCTATAGTTCTGAGGTCTTAATCCATCTGGAAAGCTCTGCAGGGCTTCTGTGAAGAGAAGGCAGGCTTGATTGATCATGTCTCATGCATTTCAGTTTGGAGGGAGGTCAGAATAACCCAGATCAGCCTCCTGCGACCTCTTCAGCCTCATTTACCCTGCTGCTGCAGTCTCTAGCTGGGACATTTACCTGAGGTTGTTTTGTTTGTGTTTTTCATGAGGGTTATGCTGACATTGGGCTTTCTTTCTCTGCCTAAGTTCTTGTTTATGCAGCCATGACTTTTAACTGTAACTCAATCAGAGGATGTTTTTTCTTGTAATCTTTGTTTACTGATATGAAGACTTGAACAATTTTGAAACTTGTGGCTATTACAATATGAATCTATACTATATCAGTCAATTCAATATATCAATGCAAACTGATTGATGGGGCCACACTGAACCAGAAAATTAGGGATGTAATATTACCTGTGTGAGAAAAATTCAATAAGCCAAGCAGCATTCTACCATGGGTGAATGGTAGAAAATGGTAAGTAAATGCTGAATTGCTTCATCACAAGTTCTGTCAGTTAGCAGACTTTTAGTTTGACCAGAAGTTCAAGTTTACAGTTTTATTTGTCAAATGCACAACAGTTTCAGGTGTGGCAGTCAGTCATGGCAATGACATGTTGGGCTTCAATATGTTGTGTTGAGGGTCAGCTCTCAGCACAGCAGCCATTCGCAGTGCCTATTTCCATCTGTCATGCAAGCTGGCTATTGGTCTCCCAAATGTCCTTTGGACAGACATTTTTTTCTGCCAAAACCATACACACTCACACACACACAGATTAATGAGTAAAAACTCTAATATGGTGTGATGTTGTTTTTTTAAAATTATTTTTTTTTTTTTTTACCCCAAATACAGTTTGGCTGAAGAGTTGTGTGTGTCTCATTCTCTCTGTGTATGGGTGTCAAATGTGAAACTGTGACACATGAACTGTCATAGGATGTGAATGTGATCTGAAGTCAACACTCTGCTCAATGACCTATTTAGTTTCATGTGGAGATTTATTTAAAAAAAAAAAAACAACATGGGGTGGATATATATCGTGTCACAATCTGACCAGGTCACTGACCAGATGATGTTGTGCAATTATATGCAGACAGGTAAAATGGCTGACTGCCGCAAATCAATACTTAGTCTAGTAGACAGACATGTGTATATTTGTGCAGGTGTGCATTTGCATTCTGTGTGTGTGTGTGTGTGTGTGTGTGTGTGCGCGTGTGTGCGTGTGTGGGGTAGCTAAGCATAAATAAAGGCCTATTGTTAGCGCTATGCATGTTTGTGTCTATTGTGTATGTGTGTGTTTGTGGAAAACAGAACATTGCAAACAATTGTCCAAAATAGGACGTATGAATGAAATCAGACTGGTTGCTGATCATGAAAACACTTCATAGACGCACATCCTCCAGCTGAAGCAATGTCAACAGAAACACAATGTCCAATGGAGGTGTGTAATGTGTGTGTTTGTGTATTTTATCCGCTTGTGTACTTGCACGTGCCTTGCACAAGTGCATGAATGCGCTGTGTGTGTTTGCCTTGTGTTTGCGTTTGCAAGGAACATTTTGTCTGGCATGCTGTCTTTGTTTTCGTCCCATTGTCTTTTTCATCAGATGGTTTTCTGTGGACTTGTCCAGAATACCAAATGTGAGTGAATGCAAAATGTGCTATTTATTTCAGAGGGTCTGATGAAGGGTTTTTTGTGTACATGGTGTACGATGTTACAGTAACCTGCACTATCACTGATTATTATCAACATTTAATTAACACATTTGCTGGGTTCCCGCTCTGCAGTGTGACTTGTTAGAACTGAAGAAATGAGGGAGCAATTCAGTGGAATGTCGAAAAGGAAATTACATTTATTGATAGTGTAGAAGCTTGCTGCACATGTTAAAGGAGCTCTGCTTTTTCAGGAAATGTGAGGAGTCTGCTTATCCCCATCTTTAATGCAGCCTCAGTGCTGGTCTTCCAGTTAAGTCTGTTGTGAACATAGATGTCGAGGTCCTTAAAGTCCTCCACCAGGACACACAGAGGTTGTGAGGCTGTCCTTTTTCATGTAAGGGCGATCGTCTCTTATGTGATATGTTAAATATTTTTCTTTGGGTGTTTCATGACATGAATGTGTACTGCATATTGAATTTCTTTACAAAAAAGGTCATATATTAGAAGTCAGAAAGCCATCCTGAAAGACATATTAGAAATAGTTAGCATCAATAATACATTACTACAAAACAATAATTCTATTTTCTTTTTCCTAAATGGCTCGAATATCACTTCCACACTAGCTGCAGCCTTGGCTGGAGGCCCATCCTTGTGAATACAATATCTCAAGGGTGCCTCAAGGAAATTTCTCCATATTTGGTATAAGCATCCAGTTTAACTCAAGGATGAATTGATTGGATTTTGGTCAAAAGTCAAGGTCACTGTGACCTTGTCTGTCTCATTCTTGTGATCACAATATCTCAAAAACAATTTGAAGGAATTACGTCAAATTTGCCACAAAAATTCACTTTGAGTCAAGGATGAATTGATGAAGTCTTTCTCATGCTCATAAATGCTTTATCTCAAGAATACCTTGAAGGAATTTCTTCAACTTTGCCTCAAATGTCCACTTTGACTCAAGAATAAACTAGTTAGAATTTGGTGGCCTTTGGTGGATCTTGTGTGGTTCTGGGGGTAAGATGTGTGTGAAACATTAACATTTTAGAATTTGTAGCTTCTTTGGTGCAGCATCCATATTCGAGAGATTGTCAACCGTCATGAAAAAATATGAATCTGGACAGGTAATCCTTTAATCTAATCTCTTTAAGTTGACTAGTTTGCAAAGTCACACAACCCATGAGGTGATAATTCTATTTTTTTGTAGTACCTTTTGATAGAAGGTGTGGCCGTATGTCTGTTTCACAGACTATCCAGTTTAAACTTTTGATTTAAGATGATTCAACTTTCTATTGCAGGTATTAAGACTGAAATGAAATACCATCTGTGAAAGAAACCCACATAGCATTTGATTTCTTCTGTTTCATAACCTCCATCCTTCACTAATGAGGTGCTTTTCATTTGCAGAAATTAGATGATCAGATCACAAAGTACCACAAGAACTAATTACCACATATAGATATACTTTGTGGCGCAGAGAAATGTCAAAACAAGAGGTGATTCTGTGGGAAATTAATACAGAGATGAGATAGGAAAATTAACACTGCTTGCCTCTGACCTCAATGAATGCCTTTCCTGTACGAGCTTTGCAACTTGTTCACTAGTAAGTCATCTACTACATGGAATGTGAAAAGAAAATTTTGACCACAGAGAGTCTCAGATTTTTTTTATACTGTGAATAAAGAACAGAACAGACTGTCATCTTAAGAGGATGATCCCCTTTGAAGAGTAAGCCACCTCCATTTAAGGTTCCTTTCTCTTCAAACAGTAACCTGCGATCGTCCTTTCATTCAACTTAATCAGCGCCAGTCACCAAACAACTCCACCTCTACTTCCTCTTACCCTCTCGGTCACATCTGTTGCACTCAGATCTAATGGATATGGCAGTTTCTTTATCAATACAAAAGAGCCGGGCAAGCTCCCATAGCTTTCAAGCAATTACTAGAATAAGTGAAGATGCGGAATGGTGTTTTGGTGGTCAGGGTTGCCAGGTGTTGCATAAATCCCCAGGTTACATAATTTCACAGACACACAAACAGTGGCAGGAAGCAGTGGAGCATATTGTAGCTGCTGGGGTCTCACAGTAACAAGGACCATCTGGGCGCTTTTCTCCGAGCACACTGAACCATGTCAATCAGACACCAGTCTTGCCTCTAGTGCTTTGACCCCTCTGTTCATGCGGAGAATGGATGGTGGGCAGTGAGACCTGGCAATGAGAATGAGCACAAATTACCAAGAATTCTCTTTCTTCTCCATGCTGCAAAGTAAGATAAATGGGAAGGTGATAAAAATGGAGAGCAGATGAGATGACTTTTTGATACAAGATAATCAGCAGCCCATTGATGCAAGACCTGGAGGTGATTGCAATCCTCCAGAGAAGGCTTGTTATGTAACAAATACGGTAAATGGGGCTTTTATTGATCCATTTACAATTCAAAAGGTCTTGATTTAAGTCTGGCTCAGTCAGCCACCTCCTCAAACTTGTTACTGTTGTTGATATATGGTAAGACACTAGCCATTCGTCAGCTTGGTTTCATGTATTTAGATACAATTATACAGAAAGATAGATAGAATATTGATTACAAATTTCTCGGAATGGTTCGATAAGCTATGAATATTTAATAGATTGGAAGTAGGAAATACCAAGACCAGCTCCATATGAGGGTAAACTAGAGGACATAGTCAATTTTGAGGCTAATGATTTGTTTGCATGCACTAATGAAAAACAGCGTGTGCAACAATATCTAGCCAGCCCCTCAATATTGATACTTTATATGGACTTTCATCAAAGAAATGGACCAGTTTTCCTTTGATGATGTGAGTGGGAGAGAGAGCCACTGAGCACATGCCAACAAATGCCAGTGGGGTTCCTGTTACAGCCTCTGAGTCAATTTTGTACTCAGATTTTGGAGTTCGTTAAGGAGCAACAGGTAATGTAAATGATTACCTAACTACCCATCTACTGCCTACAGTCTAGCTCCCAGAAGATGAAATTTAGTTATATAAGCAAGTATACAGCACCAATCAGTACTTCCCAAACAAGAAGGTCAGTCCAAACCTCTCTCAAAGACTGAAAAGCGGCAAATCCTCTTGACAATGGCGCTTGATTGAAATGAGCGCTCACTCAGTGCCAACTTCAGTCTTCGGAAAGATTTCAAACAGCGTTAATGAGAGGGTTTTAGTTTCAAACTCACATTTCTGTCTTGTGTTTCTTACACAGACATTGCAAAATCAAGGAATGCAAAACATCCTCATTAAAGTCTCTCCAGTATGAGATTCACAAGCAAGGACCACACCTTCAACGAGAAGATCAGTTTGTCAATTTATTGACATGAATCGAATTGGTATGAACATGGATTGATGAATTATTTATTGTGGGACGGATAGTTGAGTGTGGTGTGGGGAAGCTTCAGTGGGGAATCCGCCATGGCTCCCAGGCACAACAGACCGCCAAATGTGCACATTATTTGAGAGTGGACAAAGCAGATTTGAGATCTCTTAAGTCAGAACAGATGTAATGGTGATAGGCTTAGGAGGACCATTGGCCCATTATCTGAATCAAGTGTTCTGGAATGGCACTGCGGGCGGCCAAGGTGGCAGCTCCAATTCTGAAGGAGTGTTCGGAGTAGTGTATGGGAGAGATGTCAGACAAAGAAAAAATGTGACGGAAGTGTTGGTGGAACCAAAACCAGGTAACCACCTGGCTGGATGTGCTTTGGGATGTCCGGAAATGTAAGTAGTTGGAGAGAATTAGGAAGGGGTTTAGTACTGACTGAATGTTTAAGTATAAGACAGGAGTGGGTTGGCCCGATTAGTTGGCTTTGGTTCTTTTCATGTAATAAACAATGATGTCATTGGAGAAAAAGGAAAGGTCCGAAAGGCAGGAGTGCCGACGTGGATCGTAGCAGTGAATTCTGAGCATCTGAGAAAACCAAAGAAGGTGAGAATGAACATAGCTTCTAGAGTTTGGGTTACGTCAGGAATGCTATATCCAGAGCGGATGGTGTGAATGCAGCAGGACAGCAAATCTGTTGTTAGTGGAAGAAATGGAAGCAGTGAGGTGATCTGGGGGGTGACCATGAGCTTGGCCGGGACTGCTGGTTTGGAGTTTGAAGATAAACAAAATGCCGTTGAGGTAGACTTTGATGTTCTGAGTTTTGATTCCCAAGGCAGAATGGGCGTGGGTGATAAAGTAGGTTATGGGGATGAGATGAAGCGATGGAAAAGTTATGTTATGCCTGTCGTGAAAGTGGTGGAAACAATTCCAAGCAGACCAATATGATGAGAGAGTTGCAGAGTTGCATTGAAAATGGAGTTCTGGTATCCCATGATCTGGGGCATTAGAGCCGGATTTAGATGTAGAAAGTTGAGGCTGAATATGGAGGAACCGGAGTCGGGTGTTTGTTTGTACAAGGGGCCAAGCTTCTGAACTTCTGAAAGAGAAACGAGAGAGTGAGTCAGTGATAGCGTTGAAGTGGCCTGGTGCGTGTGCTGCACAAAGGACGTACTGGTGTGTGAAAGAGTGCCAGGTTAGCCGTTGCAAGAACGGCATGGTAGATGGCACCATTTGTGGCACCATTCGTGGCACCACTCGTGGTCCCACAAGATGGCAGCGACTATGATGGGGTAGATCTCGAAGAGAGCAGCTGAAGTGACCTGGCATTCTCTTTCCAGCTCTGGGGGCCATTTGCCTACTAGCCATCTTCTGTTGTGAAAGCCCCCAAAATTGGCAGAAGGAGCTGCGTCAGTGAACAGGTTGATGTTGTGAGGGTGAGTCAGGCGGTCGTGGTACCAGAAGGAGATGCTGTTCCAGTTGCCAAGAAGATAGAGCCAGAAGCGGATCTTGGCACGTCCTGACGTGTCAAGAGAGATGGAGGTCAAGAGTGACGGGACAGAAGAAGTGACAGATAACAGGTGAGATATGAAGGCTCGCCCCTGGGGAATGATGCGGAGTGCAAAACTTAGGAGGCCCAGGAGGGAAAGGAGCTTGGTGAGGATGGGAATGGAGCAAGAGGAGGCTGGGTGAGAGGGAGCACCACATAAGGAGCATTGCAGGGCTGCACAACTAGCCCTCTGTTGGGGGAGCTCTTCGTGGCCTTCAAGAAATCTGTCCACAGGAGGCTGGTGAAGAGAAGGCAAGAGAAGATGCGCAAGATCCATGTAATTACCATCAAGAATCAGATAGAGACGGAAGATGAAAGCTTTAGGATTGCGGATGGGAGGATTAGCTGTGGCAAGGTGCCAAATGCCCCAAGGAGAGTGAACTATTGAGGTAGCTGTGTGTGTACAACTGGGGGCAACAGCATCCAGGTGCCAGATTCTCCAGCAAGAGTGAAGTGGTGCGGTTGCCAAGCATATATGGCTGGGGGCATTGGCATCCCAGTGCCAGACGCCCCAGCAAAAGTGAATTGCTGCAGGTGTTGAGGTTGAGCAATGGAGGGTACCTGCAGCCCGGTGCCAGATGCCCCAAGGAGAGTGAGGTGCTGTAGACAGCATGGTTGAGCAGGAAGTGGCGCAGGTGCCAGATGTGCCAACACCAGCAAGTCCCTCAAATGGAAGTGGGAGAACAGTTGAGGGCACAGGCATCCCGGAGCCGAGATCCCCATGTGAGGCAAGCCGGTGGGAGCATGGATCCATTATAAATCTGGATACAGCCATGGGGGTGGGGTCTCTTTTTCCGGGCTTAGGAATGTGTAAAATACCTGGATCTACTGGCCCATAGAGCATGCGAAGTAGATATCACTACTACAACATTGCTGACGTCCTGGGCAAATCTGACCGCTGTGGCAGATGGGACTGAGGAGAGTTGACTGGCTCCGGTGCCTCGTGATTTGCCCGAAGGTGCACATCCCGCTTCCCTTGCAGCTTGTTCCGCTGGTCATTGAGAGGCGGGTGTGGGCGAACTGGCCCTTTAACAGAGATGCTGATGTCACAGCACACAACGGGGGGCGCTGTAATGACGTCACCCAGAAGAGCATTGATGTTAACAGAGCGGCCACGGCACGCTGACATCAGGGAATCGAAAAGTTTGACGTTACTGTCCGTTCTGTAAAAGGGATTCCCCTGTCCCTCAGTGCTTGCTGAAGGGTGGCCACTGTCCAGTCGGATATTCTTGAAGGCAGCCGGCAGTCCGGCGGAGGATGGTGACGCTGTGAATGGCCGCAAGCCGCGATGCAGGGCCACTCTTGGGTGACCACGGAGTCACGGAGGAGTCATCGGCTGAACTGTAGCCATGTATGGTGAGCAGAGAAGAACCAGGCGAATATGGATCGTGGAGGAAAGCGAGTGGCAACAGGGCAGAGGGCGCTCACCGGGTGGCAGTTGCACGGCGGAGGTCAGTGTCTCTCCGGCATGGAGGTGACAGAGAAGTTTTCGGCGTTGGATCTTGGCCACTCCAGCATGGCCTAATGGAAACGTTGAGGGTGGTTGTTCTGGCCTTGTCAAAACAGATCATCATCCGATGGGGACAAAGAGATGGAGTCTATACCCCGGAACAGGAATGTCGCCAGGAATTCTGGGCCCCATGAAAACATATTTAATTGGTCCCCATCACCACGGCCCAAGCCAACCACACTGGCAAGTGCTCAAATGAACTTCCCTCACTTTCTTCACCTTCTCCTGTCCTCTCTCCATTACTCTCACTACCCTCATACTCTTCACTTCCTTCATCCTCTGACATGTCCTGTTCCTCTCTATCTGCTAGGACTGAACCCTACAAGCAAGAAAGCAAACAGAATGAATATTAGAGTCTTGTCCTGCTTTAGGATAATTGTTGTTCCTGTTTCTAAGTGCATTTCAGTTGAAACTACCACAAATGATTGCTTGAAAACTACTTTTAGTTGCCACAATATGAGCTCACCTTGTCTCACATCCTCAGAAACATGAGCAGATGTTGAAGGGCCTGCCACTTTTTTACTTTCTGTGTCTGATAATCTTACTTGAATTTAATACACTGTGTTCGTAGGGCATTAGCAAGCTAGCTTTTAATGCTTGAAGTCAGTTATATCATATGAATCTAGAGATTGTAATGAATCTGTTGATATCAATAATGTTAAAATAGCCCACTGGGAAATTAGCTAAATATCGCTCCAAGTTGACTGACTTTACAGCGAGGTAATATTTGTAAAAATAATGTCATTTGAGATTGTACCTATGATGCTGATGATACACTTTTATATAAAATACACATATAATCCATGTTAGACTCCTGCTGGCTGACTGTCTTGAATCTAAATTGCTGGTATTAGCTTAAACCATTGTCTTCCCTCAGCTTGCTTCCTTTGTTTCTCTTTTCTTTCTTTCTTTCCTTTTTTGATATCCTGACTTCAGCTCGGTGGTGTGTCGGTATGTGCTCAAGCAGAATACAAGAACGAAAGTGGAGGAGCGGGTTAGGAGAGTAATTAACCCAGAAGAGGCACAGTTGAGTTGTGGTCCTCCTCCTGAAACTCTGCTGGACAGCTTCACTTAATAGAAAGATGGGGGCCTGTATTTTTGACTGTGTTTATAATTTAATGATAATTATGCTTTAATAATTTAATGATTTCTAAATATCCTGGTATACCATTATACCTCGATACCGCCCATGCCTGAAGTGTGAGTCATTAGAGTGACTATTCTGACAAGGGGTTTCACAACCTTCATGTTTGTCTCTACAATTGTAATTTACAATAGTACAATTCTGATCTTCATCATATTTAACAACTCAAATATTTTCAAATGGAGGTCCTCAAAACAATATCTAATCCAATGGGTGTCCATGACATCATGTGTATCAATTTAGGGGTTCTTGACAAAAAAAAGGGTTGCAAGCTACTGTGCTAGTCTATGAGAATATGACCCTTCGTTTTACTCGATTTATAACCTCATTAGATTTCCTACAATACACCATGATGTTCATTTGTCCAAATTCTAGTCATTTCTTGGTGTAAAATAAACACTTAAGCAAGGTATACTTTAAGGCATGGCTACCCCATCATTTACATATTGCTACCAGTTGGTGGCAGTTGGTACCAACTAAAAGCTCCAAAAAAACAAGATGGTAATGGTTAAAAATGCCAAACTCAAAATAAAAATCCACAAACCAGTGAGGGACATCATGATGGCGACATCCACTTTCTGTATACAGTTTATGGTTTACAGTGCCTGTTGGTTTAACTTGTTTTGATGCCTGCTTGCACATTTCTTATACTCAGGTCTATTGTGAGTACAGAGAAATGCAAAAGCAAAAACAGCCTCAAGTGTCAAACTCTGCAAATACATCATTCTGCACAGTGAAGGTCAAACATCCTGGATTATAACTATACTTGGTGTCCCAGGGCAACCAAGGCTACAAGTGCATGCAGTTACTCCCTTTCACACACGCACACACATACACGGCTGAACAAACATGCCTGGCTGTTATCTGTGAGCTGTATGAATGCAACAGCTAGGTTTGAAATGTCCTTTAAAGAAGAAAAAAAGCCAGAGATGTTAAATGTGTTATGTAGGGAGACACATATAAGTCTTAAAATGTGAGCTATCTGCAGCATCACTTGTGTGCTCTCAGTAAATTCTCATCCTTTCATTCTACTTTTCAGTCAGTGGTTCTTCTTCCCCATATAGCTTTCCACACAGCTTACTAGACAAAACATGGACAAGAATGCGCACTGTCACATATGGGCTCTAGGTCCTGGGTATGGAATGACATAGGTGCCATATGCCACCCTTATTTGTATCTACACTGAAGGATCCAAAATGATGCAGATGGGGTGAAAACAAGTAGAAATATCAAATGAGGCCAAATTCTCACAGCTTTCAAGCTTAGTCTGTCAAATAAGTGGGAAAACTGACAGTCCATATTTTGCTGTCACACCTGGAAGTAAGACTTAATAAACAGAGTGTGTATTCAAGCTTCTCAGCATTAGCCATGATATTTTGGTATCTTATAATGACACTCAGAAGATTTCATGCAGTGTTTGTTGTGATTTCTACAGGTGCCTGCTTCAGATGAACATGTTTCATCCACATTCACAAACAGTCTTTGCCGCTGGTCTCCTGTGCCCTGCATGTGGAGCATCGGCATTAAGAGTATATAGTTCAACAGCATATATTGATCTTTATTCTCAGTCCTTTCAATGCTTCAGTTTCTCCTGCTGTAAATTTCAAGTCACTGCAACCACTCAGTGCAGTAGCTCAGTCTTCCTAATGGCCTTTTCATATAATGATCTTTGTAATGCAACTGCTTTTATAGAAAGTGTCCTTTTCCGGAGTCTGGATTAACACTGAATGTACACAAATAGTTGAGTGTTTTCTCTGACAACCTTGTGAAAAATTTCAGAGGAGAACAACAACACAGCATTACAACTGAGTCAGTGTTGGCAGCATTAGAAGCATTTGAGTCACTGACACTCTCTGATCTGGTATATAATGTTCACGGTTTGGAGGAGGGATGAAGTGTTTAATCAAACATGCTGTGCTGTCGCCTGAGATACATAATGTACACAGACATTATGGTGCTTTGAGTGTTTTAGGGAACAGTACTTCATGTTAAGCTGTGCCGTGACCCACAGTCACACACTATGTACACTGAACAAATATTTGAACATAAAGCTTTTGTTTTTGCTCTAATTTACACAGATTTAGGTAAAGGGCTAAGATTATTTTTTATCTAGTCAATACTGACAGGGGCAAGTACATTTTGTTGCTAGTCTTATCTACTTTTTATTTTTTAATTTTCTTTAAAATTTATTTACTTTTTTAAAGCTTAGTGGCATATTGCTGCTTTTCCTGATGTAAATGATCTAATGTTCATCTTTAGCTGAACTGAATGTAAAGGCACATTACTTCAGGCTTAGATCAAACACCAAAGTTTCTTAAGGTTGTAAAGCATGTCAGTTCACTTTATGAAATATACATATATAGTGTGTGTGAGCACAATGTGCATGCAGTGGCCAATCATCCTATAGGCAGCTGCAATGAAAGGCAAAGCCATCTGCAGTAAAGGATGAAGGAAACAAAAGACTCTGTGGTCTTGTACATTTGTTTTTTTATTAGTATTGCTGTTTGTTAGCTAAGCTGTTTACTTGTGTTGATTTCCCATTAGCTAAAAAATAATCATAATAATAATAATTTTGAGGTGTGGGTGTGGGGAGGGGTGCTTGCCTTGGGTACAGAATGCATTAGGTTCCAGCACTGTGTGCATGATCTATAAATGGCAAGAAGAGCTGCACAGTAAATGTAACTGCATATAGAGACAGACTTAAAATAGAAGTTTACTTGAACTGTGCCACGACTGTCACCAACAACCAACACTGATCCCTGTGTGCATCAGCTCTTGAGGCAATTAATCCCAAGCCAACTCCCATTTACCGTAACATTAGGTAACAGGCTATCAGAGCCTCACATAAATCTACCCTGTGTTTGTTGACAGAATCTGGCTTTTATCTCCTCTTTCCATTCCTGCACCCCCCCCCCCCCCCATCTATCCATCCTGTCTTGCTGTTTGTCTGTCACTCAGTTTCTTATCGTGTTTCTTTTGATCCATGCGCTCCTCCCTCTTGTGTATGATATAACCATCTGTAGCCGCTCACCTGACCAAGGGCCACCAGGCTGTCAGGGTGATAATGTAAACCTCTCGGAGAGGAGATAACAACCCACTGGGATAATTGGCCAAGCACACACACACATACACACACAAATGAAACCAGGGGCACACAGTGAGACACCTCTCAGTTACCATGGGAACTTGACCTGAAGCCCCTGTATACACTAACACACACATACATCTTGGTGAATAGATCAAACAACCCCCACTGTGTACTTTGTCCAGATAAGGTGCTTGCATGAGAAGTAAACTTTCAACAATGAGAGGTGATGTAACAAGGCAGTGGGGCCACTGCCACAAGATGTTTCCTGAGTTAATGGAGAAGATTTTACTGATCATTTACAACACCAACATAAAGATGTGAGGAGGGAACAAGAAATCCACACATAAAGCATTCTGGCAAATAAGGTAAATATGTTTGTATAACTTGTGAATTTTCAGACAAATCAGTCTAGCAGTAGGCTTTTTGTAACATATTAAGCAGTTTTAACACTGACCTTGGTTGCACAGTGAAAAGGTTCTCTGAGTTCACCCATCAGCAACTTGGACCCCTTGAACCCTGCAGCTTTGCAACAACAAGAAAAGCACTGTGGAACCATTATTTCTTCAGAGGCTGACTATTCAGTGTGTGACTTGTTCCCTCTTGTGGTAAGAAGAGCATGCTACAAGTAGAGAGAGCGATAGTGATGCAGTGAATTGTTTTAGTAACTGAAAACCAAGATGCTCTGATGCGCAGAACATAATGTTCTGTAATCTGAAGGTCCATCTATTGTGGGGCTTTCAATCGCATCATGATCTCTGTCAGCGCGTGGAGATTGTGCTCTTGTAATGCTGATAAAGTTGATAATCTGCAGTTCCATGACAAATGAATGAACTACATCTGCACGAGGACCAAGTAGTGAGTAAAGAGTCAAAAATGAACTTCAATTAAGCTCAGCTAGGAAGGTATAGCTTCATTTTGACTTCATAGAACAACTTAAAGCCTCCTAAATTATGTCCATGTTGCATGATCAAGTAATGAAATTTGGAATATGTTACAGAAAGTCCCTGAATAGCACTGAACCTGAGATTTGTTTGTACACTTTTTTTCTGTAGCAAAGGAAGATTCACACACAGAGCAAAACCAGATTCAGACTGAGGTCCATAATGTCAAATATCTCTATTTTTCATGTTGCAGGGCTGTACAGACAATGAAAATGTGCAAATGTGCATAGAGATCAAAAAGTGAAAACATTTCAGTCCGCATTGGTCTTTTCTCGGTGCAAGATGAGGCATGCACACTGGTACCCCGTATTTATAAAGGTCACTCCTACAGGTGCATCTGGTCAGTCATCAGCAGCTTAATTAAGCACAGCTGAAGTCACTTACCAACAGGCCACATCATGACAAGTCCAATAGCAAGCACCACAAAGCATAGACTCAAACAAATGCTGGTATACATACAGTGGTGGAATAAACACTAAAAAAGTGGGGTTAGCTGGTACAGAGAGACAATAAAATGAGTCACAGAAAACTGATCATTCCCAGTCATTCATGTAAGCCGTTAGGATGTAATACTTCAAGGTGAAACATCTGCACTCACACTGGATTATATTACCCCAGTTAGGTAATATTATATCAGTGCCACAGAATGCCAAATCTGACATGGAGTGATTGCCATTTGTGTCTGCAATAGCTGATTTAGGATCAGCATGACTCTTTCATGTTTGTTGATCCTGAATCTAAATTGTCAATTTTCAACAGATTTTGATATTATATGTCTGAAATCTGCAAATGTGGCGAATTTGTGGTTTGCAGAAACATACATTACCAACATTGTCTTCGGGGCTGAATTGTGATGCCTTACTCATCTATAGTACCCACAGTGGAGTGCTGGCTTGCAGACAGGCATTAAAGAAAGATGGAAAAGCTGCAAGTTAATAAATCCCAATAAGTCTTGACTTTTAAGTTCTAGAGAGCCTTCTTTAGGATACACGGTCAGTCATTTACATTTATTTATTTTGCAGATGCATTTGTGCAAAGTGATGTCCAAATGAGGTACAATCCAAGCCACAATAAATCAAGTAGAAAACCTCATGACATGACATGAATAATATAATTTACCTCTAGTCTGTTATTGTCGGAGAGAAAATGATCACAAATCATTTTATGTATAAATGTTTTGTTTTTTTTTCTTTAAAGGATCTATTCTTAAAGCTTACAGAAAAGATAAGATATCAAGGATATTTTATGTAAACATGTCAATCACAAATACAAAATCAGTAAATATTGTTTAGTCATTTGTCAGTGGTAACATTTCATGAAAAAAAAAACATCAGTAGCAATATTTCTCAAAGACATTCAAATTCTCAGTGTATGTGGATTGGGGTGTTTGTGTGTGTGTGTGTGTGTGTGTGTGTGTGTGTGAGTGAGTGTGTGTGTCCATGTACGTTGCAATAGTCAAGGTGACCTCATCATAGTCATTCACCCAGTGGGCTCTCAGCCGCAGTAACGTCTTGCTAAAAGTTCATGCTGCCTCTGCGTGGCACCGATTTAGTGACACCATTAGCAGAGAGTCATTCTGACTTGAAAAAGCTCTCAAATGTCCTGTCTGAAGAGGGTGCAACGAGGCGTTTAGGAGGCAGAGTTTTAGCC
Organism: Plectropomus leopardus; assembly: GCF_008729295.1. Taxonomy (NCBI): domain Eukaryota; kingdom Metazoa; phylum Chordata; class Actinopteri; order Perciformes; family Serranidae; genus Plectropomus; species Plectropomus leopardus. The sequence continues at coordinate 27,638,313 of NC_056466.1, read as the reverse complement.
TTAGAGCTGGGATTGTCCTCTAGCTTTGAGCTATACCTGACAAGACAGACGGCTAGCTGAAGATGGGAAATGGGAGATACGATTTGTATCTGTCTTCTTACTCATGATCACAACACAGGATGTTGGTCAGATTTAAAATTTAAAGACACAAAGTATACAGTTTTATGGTCAAGCTCGATACAATCTGTCACTACATGTTCACATATACTCCAGTCAGTTGCATGGCAATCCTGTTTATAAATATTCATCTTAAAGGAATACTTAATCTGTAAAATGACCATTTGTATGTCAGTTCATTACCTTGTGTTATGTTGAATTCTTTAAGAAAACTCTGTTTTTCTTTACTGCCACAATGGTGAATAAAGAATCCAAAAATTCAAAGATTCTTGGTGAACTGAAGTAAATGGGGACCGCATTTTACATCAACAAAAATATATCAAAACTTACATTTACAAACTTTAGCACAACTTGTGCTGGATAATCCAAGTCTCATTTATCCAATCAAATGTTCAGGACTTCATCAGCAAATGCATTTTCACTAAATCCTTACTATTTAAAACACTTCAGCATAAACTCCCGCTCGGGTGAATGGTTCAGATGTTTTTGATTACAGTTTTGTTGTTAAATGAATTTTTAAGAATGTTTGCCATTTTTGGATTCTTCTTTCAACATTGAGGCATACGAGAAAAACATTTCTTCACACACTCAATGTTACACAGGGTGTAACTGATTTACAATTGTCATTTTGTGGGTGAAGTATCCTTTAAAGTACTGGTTCACCCAAGTGGTACATTGCCATACAGACAGACAGTTTAATCTTGTTTGCCCATGTTTGAGATATCTATGTTTAAGACGTCTACACCAGAGGGCAGCATCTATCCATAAACCAAAGAAAGTTTTTACATGACAGAGTTTCTGTGTCCAGCTATTTGATATTTGACACACAGAGGCTTCTGTGTTTCTGAGGGGAATTTATCTCTTGAGATTTGCATTCTGCTCAAGATGGACAGCTTTTCTCTTTTCATGGCACTCTTGCGTAAAGCGTGCATTCACATAGCAGTCCCACACATAAACAACCGTCCTGCAGTGGACATACCTGTCAACACACATTTTCATCTCTCTCAGGAATAATTACATACTCCTGAAAATAATCTGTGGCTATAAGGTTTATATCTTAAAGCTAAATTGAACCAGTAGCTGAAAGGACATTTGCGGTTATATGAAAGTGTGTGTGAGTTTGTGTGTTTGTATTTGTATTTGAAGCTGATGAAACCAATACCCTGTGCTCCCTCATCCGCGACTCTATATCAAACCAAAACAACAAAGATTTTTTTTTTTTTTTTTTTTACAGTGTAATGATTATCGGCCTCTCAACAAGGTGTAAATCCATTGTTCATTTCATTCAAAAGCTAAATAGAAGAATAATAAACCTCTGGTCTGGACCGTGCATGATGACTCACTAATTAAGAGCGGTGTTACCCTAGATTAAAAAAAAAAACAAAAAACCACTATTCTCAGTACCTTATTGTTCCTAATCAGTGTTAGCCATGGTTTAACCCTGGTTCCTTATCACACTATTATTTCTGTGTGACATAAAGGGAGATTGAAATAAACAAAAATGTCCACATAGGTCCATGTGATCCAACTCCATTCCGGTCTGTCTCTGTATGTCTATGAGGTCTGGGTTTAAACCTGATTAAGGTTTCTTGATTCTTAACCAAAGTGCTTGCAATGTATCTACCAGATTTGGTGCTCTTTAAAGAGCAGTTGTAGGACACATTTGAACTTTTCCTCTCCAGGTAACTATGGATAGTCAGCCAGCCCCCTTCAGCCAATTGTTTTGTAGTGTTGTGCTTCACATGTGAGAGACTGTGGGAGCCGTCAAACCAATGCACATCTCCGTCTGGGTAGACACGTTTGAAGGTGCAGGCAGGGTGGTCATTAGTGTAGAAGTCCTCAACGATCCCAGAACACTCTGATGGGTAGACCATAAAAAAGAGGTTTGAAAATAACTTAAATAATGTGCTTCATGTACAAAGGAATAGGGTCACTTAATCTTCCCCCTTAGCATGTGAAACTATCAAAAGTCCCACATTACCTCACCAGGTGGCAGAGGGGCAAAGTACATTTACTCAAATTTTATAGTGTAGTTGCAAATTTACATTGCAAACTACATTTTAGGATTAAAACAAATATTTTCTTACTTCTACTGCCTTTCTACCCTTTACTCCTCTACATTTGATCAATATAGTAAATTATAACTTGCATATTGATATTTTTCTAAAAAAAAGTGCTTATTGTAATAGATTACACTACCCAGAAGTATATAATGTAATTCACATTAACTCAACCAACATTGTAATTGGTCATAGTAATTCATAAGGATATGTGAAATGTGACTAATGTCTTCATCGGCCAAAAAGTCATTCTTTATCGCTTTATATTATATATTAAGAAGAACAACTTCTGGGCTGCCAAATCATAAAAACTCCATTTTGCTGCTGCTCATCTTCCATTAGCATAATTGGCGTTGTCTTTATAGCTATTGAGATATTTAATTCATCAGGCAAGATCCTTTAATTGGCTTGTTAAACCACTTGCTTCCTGCAAAAGACCTGCGGACCCAAATCGATTAATTAACAACTTATGTAGGACTGGTGGCTCATTTTCTAACAAGCCACAAGGCTTACAGTTAAAAATAGTATCACGTGTTTAATAAAAAAACTCTTCATCAACAATCCACCAAAGTGAGAACATTGTTTTGAAAAGGGCTTGTGGATTCCTCATTTTGAAATATCTCATTGTTTTGCAGTTGCAGATACTGAGCAAATGACTTGTGCAACAATTAATTTAGGTTCAGATGCTCTGCAATTTTTTTTTTTCTCAGGGGAAGAATATTCCTTTGAAGTTGCCTTTCTAAAGCCAGCCAATTTCTGACAACTCGAACGTTGCTTTTACAAAACAATCTGCTTATTATTGGTGTATAAAACTTTACTTTAGTTAGCTATTTACCACTGATAAAGCATACAGCTGTAAATGACCGACATAAAAATAGTTTGTCTAGTTAGATAGTGGCAGCAAATGGTTCTCATACCATCAGCTACACTGATGCATCAGAACAACTTAACAATGTGGCCACTCTGTGTAACGACATATTTAACTTTTTAACACAAGACACTTTTAAACACATTTTGTTGTTAATAATTCTGTTATTATGTCGACTGTACATGTATGAATGTAAATGCTAATTTTAATTGGAGTTTAGTTTCTTTTTTCACATTGTCATTGCTGCTTTTTCTTTCAGGTAAAGATGGAGAAAATATAAATTTGTTTATATGTATATTGCTGGGTAGCTAGTTAAGTATAAACACATATCTTAACTGATCTTAACCTGCGGTGATATATCAGATTTAATTTTTCTAAATATATTATATATTATTAACCTGAATCTGCAGAAAGGTGCCAGAAATGCGCCAAGAAATGCAACAGAGGGGCAACAAATGCCACATTCCCACTGCAAGGTACAGCACAGCTCTACTCGCTCTTTTTATGGTTTCCATTAGCAAAAGTTATGATGAGTTCCTGGTACATTTTGGAAACACTTAAACTGAGACTAGAAGGTAAAAATACATCTGTTTGTTTACCAGAAAACTCCACATAGGGTGCCTTTAAGTAAAGAATCTAAATACCTATACCACCAGTGCTAATGAAAGCAGACCAGTCTTTCTGTATTTTGAACATTCATGGCAGCAGTTTTACAAATTTCAATGAGTCATATTATGTTTTTTCTGAATAAAATAAAGATGTGAACACTGACCTTGTAACTCCACTGTTGTATATTCATGTGAAGCTCCCTGTATGGATTGTAGTTTGCACATGTAGCGGTTTGAGCTTCCGCTCTCCATTGGCTGTACGCTTTTGAAGATGAGCGACAGCTGCCCATGTTTATACTCGCAATAAAAGTCGCTTCCATTGCGTTTGTGGGTTGTTATTTCTTCTTGACTGTCCACAGAACACAGAGGTGTTTTATTTTGGGGACCACCCCATGTGTCTGATTGAAAGTTTCTGTTGAGTTGAGGACACATTGCAGTTCAGAGTAACCTGTTGGTTACACTCTGCAGTTATCACTGGAGTCACGCTTAGTTTCACCAACTCTGCAGACAGAGATACGGATACTTTACAGAGATTTAAAGTAAACAAAAGGTTCTTGTTATTTTAGCACATTCCCACTGTTAGACTTACATTATTTGAACATCACCCACATCTTCCCACAGTTTTGGACAGGGAAACTCCAGAGAGTTTACTTTCACTTCACTTCAGTAACAAATGAGTCTCAGCCTGTTTAAAATAGTTTTATATACCTTGTGTTGTAAGAGTGAATGCGGTTAGAAGCCAGAGTGTATGCAATGCTGTGGACCCCATTATCCTCTCTTTTGCATTTCACTGTAACGTGAAAAACAATCGAATTAAAACAGATCTCAAACATACACAAGTTTTTCTGTGGGCAGTTTTCACTTTTATCTTAATTTTTTACCATAATTTCAAAAGCTAAGTCATAAATTTGAGTAAAACTTACCACAGGATGATTGGTGCTTCTCCTCAGCTCTGCTCGAGTAGTCGCTGATTCCTTACGATGCTTCTGTGCATGAACGCCGTCCTTCAGACTCGTCCCTAAGATCACAAAGTTAATGATTACGATTTATGGAAAGGGAATTACCGGGAAGGCTTATCTCTGTGAAGGGCGTGTGTTCGAAACTAAACAAGAGGAGGGGAGTTTGGTGTTTTGTGTGTGTGCTAGTTGTGTGCGGGAGATAGAGCGTGTGAGAGCAAGTAAAAGAAAACGAAACAGAGGGACAGAGAGTGATAGCCTATTCATGAGACAGTAAAAGCTGCTACAAGTAGAGATTTGTATGACAGCCTTTGATGTGCTGCAGTAGTGCTCTGCTGTTTCATTTCACTGAATTCAACTTTTATATAGATTTTTTCCCATGAGGTCATTATGACTTTTTAATATTGTTCAAGCTCTATGGCAATAGCCACAGGCAAAATGCTTTTATGTCTTGTGGTCCAAAGAGTCACTTTCACTCAATTAGGGACTTTGTTTATTAGTCAGTTTATCGGAAGTTGTCGCGTTATTATGAAATAGTGACATAAATGTCAGTAATACACACACACACACACACACACACAGGTCAAAACATGTGTTTTTTTAAAAGACACACAAGTGACCTGTAAGTGACCCAAAGGTTGGGTAGAAAGAAAACACTGACTCATACTTGTAACCTTCACGTAGCACCCTCATATCAATACATCTGGGTCACATGAACACATAACAATTACAAGAGGAATAAAAAAAGAAAAAGAAATAAAGGTACAGCAAGGGCCTTTTACAAAATAACATATTTACTCAGAGGCTATACATTTTTAAGTGACTAATATGCAACTGCAAAAACTTTTTTGGCCTTATAACAATTCTATGACTCAGTTGGATTTACTTTGCTGCCAGTCAGTTTTCACTGACCCAAACTTGGTACGTGAGTAAAGATGATGTGAGCTTTGAATGTAGCCTCTGTTCACATTAAATTTATAAAAATGCCAAGCTTTTCATGAAAATAAGTGTACTAAGTTGTACTTTCATGACATAAATGAGGGCTAATGTATTCATAATTTAATTTTGTATTTTACTATATATATATATATATATATATATATATATATATATATATATATATAGTGTGTTTTTTTACATGTTTTTATTCCCCTTTGCTTTACTGTTTAGATTTATTTATTCATTCCGTGTACAAAGTGCAGCAGAGAATTAGATGAGTCAGTATCTGTGGGTGACATCAAAGTTCAGTTCTGGAAAATATGGAGAATGCAATAAACCCCAGGTGATGGGAAAGCTGTATGTTTGCATAAAAATCTTGCTAAATGCATTTCTAACGTACGGAAACAGATCACCTATTTATGTGTCTTTATCAAAGGATTATGCTTTCACTCTCTTTTATCTTATTACCATTAGAAAATAACAGGAAAAGACCAAAGCAAACCCTGAAAGGATCCTACAGACTACTATTGTCAATTGCTTATGACTCCCTGGTGCAGCATATTTTTCCAAAACTATTAAAAAATACTTGAAAGAGCCATGCCATTACGTTAAGTGACAGTGTATTTTATTTTGAAACTGTCCTCTGCTATATTTTTCATCTCAAGAGAGTATTTCAATTTCAGCTAGGCCTCACTAAGGATGCTCTAGGGATATTCTGTTTACACTGCTTTCTAGTTCCATGGGCTGAGAGGAATACAGCATTTCTTTTTTAATTAGGAAATGGAGTCACAGCTTGGGAAATGCAATAAGAGTCTCTTTTGATGCCAGTGTCATCCTTTAAAAACAGTCTCACATGTATCTGCACAGTAAATTCTCCTGTCATAATGAGCATTGATTTTCAATGACACTCATTTGGACACTTGCAGTATGAGTGTTAATTAGAGATCTGCTTGCCCAGTGAGTGACAGAGACTGAGTAACTGGTGGTCATTTACTTATTGAGCACTGGGAGACAGGGGGGGACAGGGACAGAGCCTGCCAAGATCTCAAACATTTATGACAGGAGAAATGTAAGCAGTGTTCAACTGCAAAAATGAGTCTCAGTGTGCATCAAGGGCCCAATTTAAGGGTTGTATTTGTTTATGCCCTGTGTAAACCTTTTCTACTTTGGTTCATAATAGTATGTTTAAATCACAAAACAATGGAGGCCACTTTTCTTGGATCGTACATGGCTGTGGTTAGGGACAGGAAATCAAATGTGAAGGAAGATCCTGGAGGTTGTAGAGACACCTGCTGAGATTTATTGTAAAAACTGCTGAGTATGATTAACACATGCAAATTTGAACGCACCAAGATGCAGAAATCCTGTGCATACAGCCCGATTAGAGGGCTCTAGATGCAATTGCAGAACTTGGGTTACAATGTGCAATAATTTTCTCCTCTCTCCAAATAAATGCTTCATTGGGGTCCATATTCAGACAGACAACAGCACTGCAAGCAAAAATACAGCATCCTCATTTATTCTAATGAGGTCACAATGTAAAGGATACCAGCAAAAAACATCGGCATTTGGCTACAGCAGCGGCTACTACCATGGCCACATTATGAGATAATGCGCCCCTGAGTGCAGAGATTCAGAAGGCCTACCACCTCACCGACTTAAGAGCAAGACACAGATTTTGTGGTGGTTTTGCCTCTTTTGTTGTTATGTTTGACTTTTTTATAGTCGTGCTGTTTCTCTTTAAGGGCATTTTGTTATTTCTTTGTTTCTTTTGTCTCTTGTTTTGTGCCTTTGTAAAGAAGTGTTGTGTATTTTTTGATTGTTTTGTGTCTTTTTGTGAATATTTTATATCTCTTTAAGGAAAATTCTGTGTTTTTCTTTGTCATTTTGTTACTTTTCGTGGATTATTTGTGTCCCTTTGAGATAATTTTGAATTGCTTTGCCCAATTTTTGAGATTTTTTTTGTCTCTTTTCAGTTCCTTTGCATCACTTTGTGGGGTTCTTTTGTGTGTGTGTCTCTTTTCGCCCCATATACTCATATACACTCTTTCCGATTATCTTTGTTAATTTGACATTTTGCAGGTGAAGGCCCAGGGGCTCCAACATTGCATCAGCATGCCCACTCAGTAATCCATCCATGGCTACTACTATAGCACACTCAAAAGCCCGAATGAACTGTTGGCAGTCTAGTTGCATTGTAGAAAATGTGGGGGGCAGATTTTTTGACATCAAGATATCAAATGTGTGCAATGAAAACCCACTCTCTGGCTCTACTGCATGGATTTCAAAACATCTTTATGAACTGTGTCAGATTATTCTCAAAAAACAAAGTCAGATACTACTTGTCACAGAGCTCCTGCTTTTGGTTCTTGCAGACTACGGTCCTTATATACGAAACCACAAAGGCAGGCTTCTTCGTAAAACATTAACATCTTCAAGTCTACTGGTTTTGTGTACCTTATTTTGGCAGAAAAGTGTCATAAAAGTGTAGTTTTTTGCATTTTACTGAAATGGGAAAAGAAAATCTAATTAAAATGACTCATGATCTTTCACTGAACAGTTCTATGTTATTACATTGCAGATGCACATAATATATGCATGTTTTATGCATAATGTAGTGACTTCTTCTTCCTGCTGCAGCTTTGCTACCATCTCCTGCCTTTATGTTGAACCTTGGTCCTCATCTTAGTGAATCTAAGCAGCCTAATGATTAGCAGATATATCTCATCAGCATACGGCCAAGCAGACAAACACTTTTTAAAGTGATTGACTTTTCTTTTGATGTCATTGACATTGTGTCTATACAAACATTAAATTATAAATACAAAGGGTGCCCAGTAGGTCAGTTGGTAGAGCAGGTGCCCCATGTACAGAGGCTACATCCTCGCCGCAGCAGCCTTAGGTTGAATTCTGGCCTCGACCCTTTGCTGCATGTCCCCTCTCTCTTTCTCACCCTTTCTCACTTAATACTGTCCAAGCCAGAAAAAAATAATCTTAAAAGAAGTGTGAATACACACTGAAGTCTGTGGCATTGCCCTTTGTCCTGGCTGTGGGTTTTATTTTTTTTATGAGCACACTATTGTCAAGGTTGATGTTGCAATAGCCATGAAGTGTTAATCTTGAATAAAAAGTGTGGCTCAGGCCAGATCAAAGCATGTTTTATTTTCCTCTAGTTAATCCCCCTCTGACTGCTTTTTTTGCATGATACAATCATTTAATTACACCTGACTCTGGCTGTTCATGACAGCAGCTATGTGGCTTAGTTACATGGCATGTCGAGTTTTATCCTGTACTTAATTGCTGTGGGGACCAGATTATCCATTACGCTGAGTCTGATCTGTTACTTTAACATAATTTGCTGTAGGTCTGGTAAACCAGTGAAGTTGCTCAGAATCTGGTAAATAAAGTTTGACAGTAAACCTGAGCTCAAGATTGTGTTTGAGTCATTCTCTGGACCTGTTGCAATGGTGGTAAATCAGGCTAATATTTATGCAGTAAGGTGAAAACGTCACATCTCAGAGTCTGGTGACTGGTGAAGTTGAAGGATTACATACTGTTTGTTTAGGGACTAAAATAATGTCACACTCATAGCCACTTTTTTCCCACTGCGCCTGGATAATGTCAAAGATTTTAGGAGTAACCTCAAACAGAAGTTGTAAGGTTTCTAAATGACCGTAATTTAAACTTGTTTCAGATTAATTCTTGACATGAGCTGTTGATCTTCCATTGCATCGGGGTCTTGAAGACGCTGGTACAAGTAGCACTCATAATTCCTGTGTATCTAATTCCTGTTGAAGACTTTAGCTGTTAAACCCTCCCCCCCAAAGCCCCACTAAAGCTCAGCCTCAACAAGATTTAAGGAATCTAAGCCATGCTGGCACTTAACTCGAAAAGTTCTATAAGACTATCATATACTGCTGCAAGTTTTCATTTAAAATGCAACTTGCAGCATTAATGGGTACTGAACTGAAGTCTCCATGTTTTATGTTGGAACAACCATATGTAGTTCTGCTTTAAATCACTTCAGAAAAAGTTATGGACATTTAAAATATGCTTTATGTTAAAAAAAGCTGTATTTCATTCAGATATACACAAGCAGCTCTGGCTAACAACTTTATTTTCATAATTATGGTACAGCCTCAGAAATAAAGTTAGTCACCGGTATGACTAGGAACAGACTGCCTCTTGACTTTTTGTGTTGTTTTATTTTGTTTTTTAACCCATAATCAAAGTCAGCGTTGAGTATGGGTTACTCATAATGCATACATAATAATGTGAATTACACTTTATTGACTAAAAGGTCAAATATATGCTCACAATGAACTTGCTTAAACTGACAATTCACCCTAAAACCAGAAATATATATATTTCTTCTTACCTGTGTTATTTATCAGTCTAGATTGATTTTGTGGTGAGTTGTCGAGCATTGGAGAAATCGACCGTAGAGATGGCTGCCTTCTCTCCAAGCAATGGCAGACATCATTCAACCACTCATGAATGAAATTAATTATTTTCATAACAGCAAAAGATTTGAACACTAATGGTGTCCTCCTCAGCTGGGCTGTAATGTTAGCTAGCTCAGTGGCGCTAGGTGAGCAAATAGTAGATTTCAGTAGAAAGAAAATAATTCATGTAGTACATGAAAAAGCTCACAACAAGGTCTGTAAATTATAACAGTAACTGTGTTATGATTTTTGGAAAGAGGCATTGCTGTTGAGTTTATTTATTTATTTATCTATTTAGTTATTTTTGGCGCTTGAGCACTACAAGGCAAGTCATCTAGTTCCATTATATTTGAGAGAGGGCAGACATCTCTATGGCTGATATCTCCAACACTCAGCAGCTCATAACAAAACAATTTAGACTTATAAAGAGCACTAGAGGTAAGAGAAAAAAATGCGTACTTTTGATTTGGGGGTAGCTGCCTCTTTAGAAAAATGCTTAAGGGGAGGGCATATGCAGTAGTTTTCTGGGTTTTCCTGAACAGGAGGTGATTCACCAAAACAAACAGAAAGGAAAGCTTTCAAAATTATTCAGCAGCATGCTGTGAAAAAAATGACTTTGCCTTAAGCTATTGTGCTGTCGTTCTTTTGTATGTAACAGTCAGTGGCTGGTTTCAGTCTCTTGCAGACCTGATTGAACCGGGTTGGGAAACTTTACTGTTGTTGTGGGCTCGCAAAGCCTCTTCATACATACTTTATAACTATGATACTGGGCAAATAAACTTGACATTTGTCCAAGGTTTACTGTTCAAGGGCAACACCAAGGAGTAAAATTAATTCAAATCCCTACTGCTACGAGATGGATCAGTGCTGAGATAACTTATTCCTCCTTTTTAGACATTCACACATTCCTGAGTATGTCAACCGTACAGTATACACCCTCTTTGTTTACTAATGAGTTTTTTTCAGCATGCCAAAAACTGTCACAAATCTAAAACTATTGTCGTTGCTAGTACCACAAACTAAGACTCATGAGCAGTTTATAAAGCAACAACATCTTATCTAAGTGAGTGGGATATATAGTATTCATGGGAGATTTGAGCCAGATGACAGGACAATGAATCATAAGCATATAAGTGATATCACTTTGAAAACAATCTTTGTCCAAAGTTCAACACTGTATTTTCTGGGTCAGGATAATAGCCACTTTCTTATAGTTTTCAACACTCGGTCTGCCACAGCATCAACTCACTTGAACTTTGACTTTTGTGCAACAATTTGAAGTGTATTACTCTTTCTCTCAGTCAGACCTCGGAGAACAGCTTCAATGTGTGTAGAGAGAGGAAAGCTTGCTCAGCAGGTCTATTAAACACTTCCTCAACAAAGCATTAATCCCCATTACACCCTTACCCCCTCTGCCTCTCTACGTGCCCTCACTTCTCAGCATCTTTGACTGCTGATTCCAGCCAGCGGCAGCATGGTCGCAGTGCTTAGTACAGCCATTAGTGGTGACATCCATAAATGGCAGGGTGCAATCAATGCTACCCTCTCCTCCTGCAAGAGTCGTAAGTGCAAGGGGCACAGGAGAAGAGGAGCAAGGCTCTAAATTATACAGAATTTGTTTTGCGAGTGAAGAAGCAAAGCTGTTTGAGCAAAACAAGTTTCTTTGTTGGAGTGGCTGTGCACAGGTAGCTAGTGACTCGCCACTCAAATAAAATTGAGCCAATTTTGCCAAACACAAGAGCAGGATCACTGCTGAGCAGTGATTGATGGTTTTAGCTGTAGTGTGTGTTTTTTTTCTTGAGGAACAAAAGTTTGAAGAGACTGGAAACATACAGCACTTTCATTCCTGTGACACTGAGTTCATGCATGCTGCTTAAAGTTGACATTATAACTGAAAGTGTAGGGTGTGTTCAGGACTTGCCCTTCAAGGTCCGGGACATTTGTTTTTCTTTTCAGAGCAAGTTAATTATTGACTAGGTGTAGGGTGTGATTACATACTCTGGGCGTTTATTCTATTTGCCTGCATCAGAAACCTGCAGTGACATGCATTATTGTGTAATCAAACTAAACCTATTAATGTGCCTTTGATTTTTACCATGAACATGACCATTCAGTGGGTATTTATACATGCACACTAATATTTGCCATATTTCAAATATGACAATAATATATATTTGAAATATGATATGAGCCATGTAAACAGCAAAGATTTTCTGGGTTACACCTTATCCTCAATGTTGCATTTCCCATTAAGACATGTGAGATATGCCAGTGCCAACCGGATTTTAATAATATTCTTTGTACTCTCTTTCAACTGGGTAAACTTTAAAAAAAACTTGGATATCAACTTAAGTTTCTTCATACAACAGTTAGTATGATATTTAATGAATTAGCACCCAATGAATGGTGTTGTCACATTATGTATATAATGTACATATGTTAGGATTAGGAGATAGCTTTAGGAAAGTAGAGTTGCATAGGATAGACTTAGGAAGAAAACATGCTGACAATATACCTTTAAATTCACTCCAAGTTTGCTAGGTTTCACAACGGACACAAACATTGGCCCCCTGGGGAAAAATCTTGTATTTGTTTAACCAAATCCTGGTGCATGCAACAGCCATTCCAATTGTCTTAACATTGACATGCTAAATGACATGTTTTGGCACGTTGTAGTATGGGGTAGCTTCTTGTAAACAGTACCAGCAGAATATTAATTTTCATTAGCCATGTAAGCCATATTAGTAGGAATATTGTTTATATTTATATATATCAGAAATGCATGTAAACATAGTCAGTGTAACATAGTGTACAGCATAATTTAATTTTATATTGATTTTCCAAACAAATTGTTAATATGCTTCCAGAGTGGTACTTTTGTTCAATTTACATTTGTTGTTTTTTAACCTGTGAATGTGAGTGAGACAAGCTGCTGGGTCTTCCAGCTGAAGTCATGGACCTGTACACATGAATCAGTGTTGCCTTATTTAGCTATATTCTTCTGGTAACAGATATGAATGAAAACGTTGAATTAAAAAAGAATAATGGCATTATTGAGATAAGATCAGGGAATGAGCATCCAGTCATTTTTATTCGGAAAATGTGACTTTTTTTCCTGCCACATTCCCAATTAAAACACTGCTAATCACTCAGCCTTAATAGTCATGGCATACTATAAACTTCGTAATAAAGGAGACATTACATTAAGAGAACTAACAAATTAGCTGAGAGACAAAGTGCTTTCGACCAAGGCCAGCAAGGCCAATGTATATAAAATGCATTAAAGCAGTCCCACTCTTCAGAATTCACAAAGTTTAGTTCTGAGGTCATATGGTTAAAAACTTCCCATAAGATTACCCACATTACAACTGCATTCAAACATAATTTGTAATTTCCTAAAATAGTTTAATTTCTGTCATGTAGTTTCAAAAGCTAGTAGAGTTTGTCCAGCATCCAGTTCTGTGACAACTGACTGATGCTCTGCACCATATGCAGGTTGTTGAGGTTAAACAGTAGGATATCTGTTGGCTGTTACTAAGACAAGTTCTTCTCCACAGACATAACCATGGTTCAGTAATTCTCCAATTAGTAACCTGTTTTTATCAAAACATACATTTCAACTTGGGCAAACATCTGTGAGATCATTGTAGACCTTTGAAGATGCCACTTTCCGCTAGAAAATGTGAGAACACATCTGGGACTTCCAGGGTGATTGCCACATCCCTACACTGACATACGCAGACACACATATGCCAGCAGTCACTCACAACTTGAAGTACTTTACCATTTGATCAAATACTCAAAGAACAGACCTTTATCCAGTGGTGCCCGCAAAAGATGGGGCCACTAATTATTTTGGGGTGGCACACCAATACCAAAAGCTATAACTGAATTTCAGGTGTTCAATTATGCTGTTGTAGCATAAAGGCTTATAGAAAACTATGTCAATATGATGGTTAACACTTAAAAACCTGAGCACGTTGGCTTGATTTCTTTCAAAAACGCGGGAAGAAGGTGATGCAAAACTTAACAAGAACTTACTCAACAATTATAAAGAAATTAGTAAAAAGTTAGAAGAAAATTGTCTGCAAATAAGCTTAAAACGGGAGAAAAAAGCAAACTAAGAGAACTAAAAGATGACCTGAGAAAAGTACTCAAATGAATCATAATAATTTGGTTATATTATTTTAAATATATGGTTGTATTTATAATAGCTTATTTTTCCCTGATTTTTTAAAATTCTAATTTCTTGGCAGTTTGCAGAGCATTTCCTGCAAGGTTGCTCATTGCCTTTTTCCACATGTTTTCACAATAAATCAAACCAAAGCCAATTTGCTTCGGTTTCAGAGGTTCAGATAATTCCAAAAGGTGTACTAAATACAGCGTAATACAGCCCCCCCAAAAAGTGATGTCGGTCCAGTTTTCAAAGGGTTAAGAAATCAGTTGTTTCAGGGTGGCCTGCCCCCCCAGGTATTCCTCACTGACATCATCACTGCCATCATTCGGTAACTTTATGAACACTATCAGACAGATCATAGTGTCATTATTTCTAGTCTACACAGGAGCTTGCACTCCAGACTGCTCTCTGCTGACAGCCTTGCACGGACCACACGGACACATGATACGACTCCCCTGCTGTCCCTCTCCACTGTCTCTGTCTACGCCCTCTGTTTGAGCCCTTAAAACTCTGAGGACATCTCCACTGCACAAAATCATGACTCACATTTATGAGCTGATATGGAAGCTTCGCTGCGCTCATAAACACACCATCCGAACCAATCTCCCCCATAAAAGACTGCTATCACACAGTTAATGTCTATTGGAGGGTTTTGTTGGAGGGTACAGAACAAGAGTATGCAGGATGAACTGTCCTCGTGGGTCTGAGGGAACTTTTGAACTAAGAAGAAACAACACATTTTCTGTGAAGTTAACAGGTCTATTCCAGAGGCTGCACTCAGTCTTGTATAATACAACGAGATGAAAAGCAAAATAATTCACTTAAATGAATGTTCTTTGTTTTTAGTTAAGTTCAGTGCAATACAACTCTGACATTTGTTAATTTTGTGTATGAAAGCTGCTGGGTCCTCTTGGATCTTGCATCCAAAACACTTGTTTACAAGCAAAAAGATATGAAGATACACAGAACAATAGCAAGTACAATATGTGACATCGCATGACCAAATATGAAGCTCTGTCTTTTTTCTAACTCTCTCTCATACATAAATGACATTCAATTTCTGCTGAGTTTCAAAACAATATATATGACCAGCCCCAAAACGACATATATAACAGTTCAAATGGTCAAAGTTTTAAACCAAGTGGCCATCTCCGAGGTTCAGAAATGAAGCCAGTGCAGCGTGCCAAAAACTGCAGTCAATCGAATGGCCACTTGAGGCTGGCTCTGAAACAGAGTAAATCCCCATAGACCCCCATGTTAACATGCCCAACTTCACAGCAGAAATAAACTTGTTTACAACCTGGTATAAAAAAAAAAAAGTGGTCTCTATAGCTAATTATACTCTTCTTGACAAATGTATATTTTTTTTAGTACAACCCTAGTTTACATTTCATTAAGGGCCAAAGTCATGCTTTCTGGAGGCGGGGAAGCTTGAGTGATAGGCTGTCTGTGCGGGGTCGCTAAAGTTTGTGAGTAATGCTCCATCCCTGTCATCAAAATATGGTAACCTTTAGCACTAAAAGTTGAAATGTTGACCTCAAACCTTAACAACAGCCAGCCCATTTTCATTTCAAACGGATAAAGTGTCACTTTGTCAGGGCTTTTGGCATAAGTGCAGGACGCCAAAAGGCACTTTTCACATTTCATGCATGAAACGCCGTTGGACAGTGTCAGCATAGAACGCGACCGGACAGAATTAGTCGGGTGTTATTAAACACCAGCGGATGGCCAGATGGCACCTGCAGTGTGTGCATGAAACACGGGTTGATTTTCAGTGAGAGTGGGCTGCTTTTATCCATTAATTTAGACAGGGAAATTCTAAATTTAAAATAAAATCAGGACCAGTTGGGTATGTAATAAGAAATATTAATTATTGAGCAGAAAGGTGTGTTTAAAAACATTTTAATAAATATAACAGACTCTGGTCACAACAAAATTTTTTTCTTATCCAAACTAGATTCACCTTTTTTAGTGTTAACCACAGACTGTATGAACAATGTGGTGATGATGACCGCTATAATAGAGGACAGACATTAAGACTCGTGTCGATATTATATTTTCTGTGTGAACTACACAAGTGTGACAGAAAGGCAAGGTCATATCATGAATGATTCATCATGCCCTTACTTTTATTCCTGACAGTCACTGATGACCTTTTCAATGAAAAGCAGCAAAAAACTGAAAAGTGTTGGCAAGTGATAGACCAGAAGGAAAATGGAGACAGGAAAGGTTAATTAATGGTGGTTGGTAAATTCCACACATTTTTGACACACCACTTCCACATCCAATTCATTATGATATCATTTGTCAGTGGAAAAATCCACAAAGCCCGTCAGATCAGTGAAAGAATTTCCTGATGTTTTTAGCCCTTAACTGCAGATAATTGCTTCACTCTCTGGCATCATATGATTTTAAAGGTCAGTCCTTTTAACATGTTTAAAAAGCTTTACCATTGCTGTTAGAAATGGCCTGTCATTATATTGATTTAAATGAAGCTACACTGTACTGAAGTAGAAATTACCCTCATGTGGTTCAAGGAAGCTGTAGCGACTACGTGAACAGTGAGACATTAAGGGGAATTGTGCTTTGCCATCTGTGGCCTCATGATACATGAACCTCAGCATAATCTACAGCATTTTACAGGCTTCAAAAAGATGCAATTGAATGATACAGCTGGCAGGAACAGGACTTTGAGGGGTTTTAGACTGTTAAGAAAACCATCATGCATGTTGTCATTGACAATTTTAGACACTGAAGTCTGTTTACAGGTATTGGGGAGCACTGCTGCCTATGTGAAAACAAAGTTGCATTAAACCTTTTAGAGCAACAGAGGAGGTTGTGCAAAATCTTATGAATTACCTTAACTGCTTATATACATGGGCGACATGTATCTGAACTACATCATATAACTGAAACATACAAATGATTTTCTTTATGTTGTAATAATGCCTATAATAAAAAATACAACTACTGCATTATTACCAGTACTAGTAGAAGCTCATGCCCTTTAAAAGATAAAATATGAGACCAAGGCATACTTCCTCCATCAAAGTAACCATTAATCTCCAGAACTAAATCTATTATTGTCTACTTTCTAGTTCTATTCATTAAATTTGAACAATTAGGCCAAAATGTGAAATGTGTAAACTCATGTTAACTTGAGGCTGCATTTGCAATTTGTTACTTCCACCATCCAGATATCTACAGAATGCTGTGTTCATGAAATCTATGAAGACTTTGTCATATTTATGCATAAAGTAAACCAATTTGTGCATGACATGACAGGATGTGTGACATCCTCCACCACCGCATATACATAAATTGACACATCTGGTTTAATAAGCAGTTCGAGGTACTGCAGTGCTGTTAGTAGCCCCATCCCCATTGTCACTCTTGCTGCGTGTGATTCATCAAATCAAATTCAGGCTTTTGCTCTTGACCAGCTCAATATTATTCTGTCCTGCATAATCAGATTTATCTGAGTCATAATTCTCACTAATCTCTAAAGAAACAACCGTCTCAGGGATCCTTGTTATCTTTTGTTTGGACTGTAAATGGGTGAAATACAATATTTGGACACACATCCCCTGCTCCCTGTAAGCTCGGTGGTGTTGTCAGCAGCTTTGATGTGGGACAAATTCATGTTTGAGGGAGAGTTTATCACTCAGAAGCCAGCTCTGAGGAGATCAGAGGCATGTTTTTGCAGAATCAGGAAGCTAATCTGGCTCAGAGCATACAGGGTAGCTGGCCTACCTTCTTAGCGAATGTAGAGCCGTGCTCAAACTTGACGCCAGTGTTTGCTAACGCAGAGGATTAGCCTCTTCTGTTTGCTTGCACTCTGGCAGTTGCTGATGTGTTATTTCAGCATTACTGGGCCTAAACATATCCTTCATTTTGGCTCAACTCCCAGTTGAGATTCAAGCTTCTAAAGGTGTTTTATGATAGGAAGATTAAATGTGGTTCAGTGTGCCTCAGTGAAAAAGATGACCCCCCTGTGTGATTGACACTTAGACAACCACTTCACACTGAAGGGATAACAGACTGGATTCTCTCCCTGCCAGACATTTAAAGTGGATAAATTAGCTTTCATTATAAAAAAGGACATGATTATGTTGATTACAGTGGAAGCACACAGAGAGCTGTATGCGTTTCATCCCCTCATGAGTCATCCATGTCTGACAGAGACATTACTTTTCATTTAATAATAAGACCGTACAGATGTCCACATGCTGGTGCTTACAATGCAGCTCCTTTAATTAAGCTTTAGTGCTTCACCTTGAATTGGGCAAGGTGAGTCTGCATCCCTGTTGCAACATAATCGTAAACGAAAGGATGAAGGGAGGAGCCACATTTGATCTGTTCTATAGCCATCATGGCAATCTCAGATCGTCTAATATTTATGGAGATCTGGTGTAGCAGACAGATATCTTGGCCAAGATTTTCTTTTCCATGCACCAGTCATGTCGGCTAATCGTCACCAGATGAGAGAGCTGATGGGTTGTAAGACTGCATTTCGGCCGGTGTATTCTGTTTAATACTACTTGAACTACAAATGGAAACCAAAATGCTTACAATACCAAAATCTTGACAAATGCCCTCCAGCCTTGCCTATAGATTTTGCAAATGAGAGATTGTAGTCATTGTGAAATTACAGTCATGGTGCATTAATGTAATAATTTGGCCAGAAGGCTGTGTAAAAATGAAGGTTTGAATTATGCACTAAAGCTTAATTAAAGTAGCTTTATTGTAAGCACCAGCATCAACATCTGTACAGTCTTATTATTAAATGAAAACTAATGTCTTCATCAGACATGGGTTACTAATGACGGGATGAAATGCATAGAGGTCTCCATGTGCTTCCAATGTAATCAACATAATCAAGTGGGAGAGTGCCATGATACTTGTCTGCCATCCTTCATCCTCTTCAGCAAGCGGCCTTGAAGCAGCAGGGCTCCTGGTACTGGGCTCTGCCTGTGCTAATAGAACTAAGGTTACTGTGATGTAAATTTTGCTCCATCTCACACAGTTTCTGTCCTCCACTGGACCCTATGGGCACAGTCAGTGGAGCCCGATGAGTGAATGTCCCTGTTGCGACCCAGCCCATAGACTGTATAAATAATGGATGCAGTGATCATGACGTCACCTACTGGTTTTTGGACTCCCATTTTGAAGCCTCAAGTTTGGCAATACGGTCATCACCATCTTGGGTTTTTGAAACCAGAAGTAACCATATTTGGGTGAGAGGCTAGAGTTATGGAGGAGCGAGGGGTGGATCTGACTGGGAGGCCTGAGAGGCGCTATTGGCAGACAACCTGTCACTCAAAGCAGCCCACCCTAATGAGTTACTTAAAGCATTCATAAAATGTGAACTGTTGAGTTATATAAAAATTCACCCCTGTATAGTTGTCATGAAAGAGGAAATTAGCTATAGAGCCCAAAAACAGTTTTTGCACAAGGCTGTGAACATATTTATTCCTCCTCGTTTTTCACGTTTGCATAGTTTTGGAGTGCCTGGATTTCCCTCTCGCCTTATCATATTTATTCTGCTGTTAAGTTGGGCATTTTAACATGGAGGGCAATTAGGATTGGCTGGCTTCTGAACCCAACCTCAAGTGGTTAATTTTTCAGCCCTGAGAGGTTTCCACTTGCTTCATTAATTCGCCCACTGAAATTTGCATAAATGTACAAGACTGGAACTTGCCAACCTGAGTAGATGTGGATCCCATAGTAAATAATGCAGCACACCTTACCTACACCCTTTTCAGCAAGTGCTGTAAGAACAGCAAGGCCTCTCGATAGTGGGCTCTATTTCTGCTAATAGAACAAAGGTTACAATATCCTAACAGTCATTTTATCTCACACAGGCTCCACCCCCTACTTGACTCTATGGGTGTGACGGGTGGAGACCCCATGAATGAACACCCTGTGTGACATAACATCGACTAAGCCACACTGATCAGTAGCCAAATCTCTGCAACTGAAGAATGGCAGACAGCGTTATGATACTGCCTCATATACTTTGGGTTCTGCAAGTAATCGGGTAGGCATTTCGTGATTGGCCAGCTATGTGTATGGAAACTTCATTGGGTTGATTAGATGAGAGTATGGTGCACAGACTACAGTAGAGTCTGGAGTCTGTGTTAGATCGAGCAATACCTTTACTTCCTAACTCAGCTTAACTTCAACACCTTTACAATGCAACAATAACACTATATACTGCAATAAACCGTAGAGAGGTAATACTCATCCTCTGACTACGTTAAAATCTCATTTAAAGAGATATAGCATGTTGATGCTTTTGACATAACCATACAAACTAAATAGGTTTCTGCTGTTCAGTTCAGTGGCAGCAACACAAATACACTTCTAACAGGTGAAGACTTAGACCAGAGAAGGAAGGAAACACATTTTTTTCACCATGTATTGTTAAGGCTGATGGACTGAAGTGTTTGTTCTTGTTAACCAGCGGGGTGCCATCCCTCCTTATGCTCCCTCAAATTGTTCCCTGGTATTACATTTTGAGTGTGCACAGCCCTCTCAAGTCTCCTGGATGCAGTTACATCACTTACCAAAACAAGATGGTCAAAATGGTCTACACCCTGGTTTCCTGAACAAACCCATGGTCTTAAGCAGCAGGCCTGAAATGCCGTAAATCAAATCTGGAAGCTTTCTACCTCTCATGGTACAAGTGTATATTGAACTACAAGTGTGCTCTATCTGCTGAATATGCTAGTCTATTTTGCACACACAATAAGTATTGCATGGAAGAGGGATCTCCATCTGTTGCTCTATTTGACATTTTTTCTATATTTTTCCTCCATTATACGTTTCTGGGGGATTGTATCCTTATCTGAATCAAGGGTCTATGTATAGAGACTGTAAAAAGATTGTGAAGCCCCTTGAGGCAAATCTGTGATATTGGGCTATATAAATAAGATTGACTTGGCTACAATTATCAAACGCTTGGCAGCCTTACAGCTGTTCTCATCTCCCCGGCTGGTCAGCTTACGCCCATCCATCTCTAAATTGACTGTATTTAGACATATAGGACTGGCCTCGCTGGTGATGGTATTCATGGACAGTGTGTATTAGCCCTCTAACCTCCCCTTGGCACTCACCCACTGTGATTTAGTGGAGCTGAGAACCATGAATTTCAGTCAGGCCTTTGAGGAGAAGCGTAAGTGATTTATGCTTTTGTTTACAGGGTACTGCAGGGACCTTAATCTAGCAGTGATGAGAAGAGGTGTCCACAGCAAACATACATGAGTGAGAGACCTGCACATGTTTCGGTTGTGTTTGAGGAAAGGACGATGGGATTAGAAAGAGGGAAGAAATGGGAAATATCTAAGAGCATATGTGGACTCGGCTCTGTGTGGTAAAACAGAAAGGTGCTGTGTTAAGCAGAGGGAAGCTATGGACCAATTGGAAGCTACAGTACTTTTAATCCAACTCGTTCTCCAACCCATGTGACCACAAAGGTTGTTTGCTCCTACCCTCTAATACGACTCACAGGAACATTTCCCAAATTAGCACCCGTTCCAGGCAGGGGATCACCACGTCCTCATACCAAGCAGATAGTATGGTCAAGTAGTCATTTATGGCCATTGACACACACATTTTTAAACACATGGTTAACATTTTAGGTTTAGGCAACAAAACTACTTGGTTAGGTTTATTAAGGTTTATTTGAAATTTGTGCTACATGACCAGAGGACAAATAAGAGAAAAAGGGCTGTGGAATTGGATTTTGCTCAAGAGGAGACAATAAGGTGGCCAACTGGTAACAAACAATCCCAAATTACAGTTAAATGGTAAGCTGAGATATGTCTCTAAAAAAATGTAAGAAATACGCAATGCAATGACAGAATCTTGGTTCGTATTTCATCTGCATTGCTTAGTTTTACGGTCAGGTCTCAGTTTTTTCAGTCTTTGTTTCCACAATACAGAAAACAGTATGGCATCCAGTTCCTGTTTACAAATTCTCATATTACAGCCAAACAAGGCACTAAAATACTGTTTGTTTCTGAGGACATGTTAGGCAATAATGCAAGAAATAAATACAACAGATTAATGGTTTATATTTGATTAGCAATGCTTAGTTTTACAGTTTGATTTGAGTTTGACGGAGAGAGAGGGTGGGTTTCTCTCTCAATCCCCTTCCATACTTTGTGTCTGTGGTGATGGGCATACAAAGCTGTGGAAATACAATCTGTAGTTCAAGCAACAACCCTAGAGCCAGCAAAATTCAGCCAGGAGTTCATGTGCACAAGCTGCTTATATTGTTTATGATACAAGGGGGGCTGAAAATTTGAAAAGTATCCCTTAAAAATACATTATGTAGTTAAAGGTTGTTTGACAAGGGACACAAACAGTGATCTTCTGGTTTGAAGTCCTGTGTTTTCTTGACCCTTCCATAAATACCAACATCCTATCTAAGCCAACTTTCTCGCTTTTTACTGCTTCACCTAACTTCACCACATCCCGTGATGATTACTATGGTTACTAGAGGTCACTGCCTAACATTAAGAGTAAATATGGGTCATACTAAGCTTCCTGTACAAACCGCCTTTGTGGTTGTATTTTGTGGGAGACGGACAATCCCTGCAGGATTTGTATCTCCATCCTAAATGAACCACTGAAAATAGACTTCTTGACAGTTTAAAGCCATCATCATAACTTTGCTAATCTTGCCATTCATCAGTGAAAGCACCTCATAAAATGTGTGATTCTAAATATCATCCAACAAAGGATTGCTTCATACAGAGTGCTGGTCACATCATTAGCCTCCACTGATGCCCCTTTTAAAGGCATTACCCTTCATAAATGATAGCCCTGTCCATTAGTGAAAGTGCATAAAATGAGCTGTTTGACTGTTGGTGAAAATGGCCTCTATCAGTCCTCCCACACCTCCATGACCCTGCAACTGAGGATCATTCCCCAGATGGGAGAGGGTGTTAAGGAAGTGTCATCCATTATCTTTCCATTATAGGTCACCAACACACAAAAATACCATACAAATATGTTCCCGCTGATTTTAAGTGTTACGTAATGTTGGAGATGGTGTTGGAGATAAGAGGGTTTTCCACCTGAGGGATGGGGGAGTGGAGAGTGAATGACGCAAACAGGTGTAAGATTTAAAAAAAACAGTACACATATGACAAGGAATGCTTCCATGCAACCACTCCAACCACACATACACACACTTATTTGTAAGTATTCGTGGAATATTGCTAGATACAATGTTGTTTGAGGAGACTCATATTGTGGAAAGAGAGTTGCAGTGTTTCCACTTGTAATTCCTACATCAAAGAATGGAGCCTCACATCCTTCACTGGATGAGATTTATTGTACCAACTTGACAAATGCCAAAAGTATATGTACTTTTTATATTAACAATAACTTCAAAAATCAAAGCATGTCTGAAAATAAATCTAGCGGTTGACTTTTACATTTTTTCTTCTGACAGCTACAGCAGCATGCAGCAGGGCTGCTGCTGTCAGAGCACAGTTTGTTCTGAATGTAGCTCCAATCTAGGTGATAGTCAAAATCAATAAAAGTTTGCGAAGAGAGATTGCTAAAGGCTGGCCGGTCAAATCAGTCACCTTAAATTACTAAGGAAATACAAGAGATGGCTGCAGGGCTGTCTTAGGAAATGCCATAAAGTAAAAACATATCATGTCAGACAGAGAAACATAAAGAGGAGTACAGAGGGAAACAAAGACAGGAAAGCTCATTAGGTAAGAGGTTACTGACTCTTATTCCTTTTCCTTTGGGAAACGACATACAGAAGTTGACAATTGTGGATGTTGTTTGTGAGGCAACACAGAACATAATGTACTGGATAAACAGAACTCTAAAGGTTCTCTGTTAAGGACTGATTTTCTTCTGTTCTGTTCAGTTATGCATCTTTAAAGCAGCTATAACTGGTATTTTATATTATTAATGGATCATATCACTATGTGAATAGTCAGCTGACAGTTTATAGCTGACTTTAATGTTCTGATTGAGTTTCAGTGCTCTCATTGTGTCAACACAAGCAGGAAGCTTTTGACAGACAGCTAAAATGGTGACTAGTTGGTGAACATGGTGTCACATTAAGCTTCTAAGCAACCACATAATTTGACTCAGGAGTTGGCACCAAAAACATAATAAGATATTATTGGAATGACATTAATCAGGTGGCCAAAAACACGACTGTTTGCTTGGGAATTCACCATGTCCGCTAAAATGGTGGTAAGAATGCCAGTGCTGTGTTGACAGCTTGTTTACTTTGGAACTGAGGGGCCAAAAAAAAAAAAAACAATCAGTGCAGCTGTAAAGTTCCAGTGTTGAGGATTTAGGGGGATATATTGACAGAATGGAATATTATATAAAAAATTTTTTTTTTTTTTCATTTTGGTGTTTCTTTTTTCCTGAAAACAAGTATTGTGGATATTTCTTCTGTGGGTAATGCCACTTGCAGTAAAACTTCCTAAATTTCTGGATTTTAAGTTAACGGAGAAAAAAACAGAGCACACATCTTCTAATGTGTGCTCTGTTTTTTTCTCTGTTATCTAGCAGGCAATCTCCAACATGCCCAACAACGTCGGAGAAACACTGATTTGTAATGTTTAACTGCTTTATTCAGTGATTTTAGTGGTTTTAATTACCTGGTCCTTCTTTTGGGGGAGAAGAAGAGACCGTTGCAGATTATTCGGTTTATGGTAAAAACTTTCGGAATAATAAACTGATGGAATTGTAGCCAGTTTCAACTGGTTGCAATCTGTAATCTTTATTACTAGATGCCACTAAATCCCCCTAAATCATACACAATGGACCTTTAAAGACATTAAAAATCATTAGAAAACTGAAAGCTTGATGCTCCTTTTCCAGGAACACTTTCATTGTTTCTTTTGATTTCTCGTAACTTCATTTACTTTCACCTCTCCTCCATGGAACACAGCCTTTTGTGCTCGGCTGTCTTCCTTTAAACAAGGAACAGTTGTGTTTACATTTAAGAGGAAGGAGAGAAGGGAAGCTCATACCAAAGTTCAGGTAAAAACCACATTCAAAGTTTGCAGCACTGCTTCCTGTCTCCACACCAAAACACGTCTGCTAAAATATATTCCTGTTTCTTAAGTATATTGTCTTTCAGCAGCTACTTTTCCTTAAACTTCTCTTGCTGATTGCCCTTCAGAGAAAATTGGAGAGAAGTTGGACCAACGACAACTTTAAAATTGCACTTATATAAAGCTGTAAAGTGTGCCATGCTGAGGCAGTCAATTTAGAACAAACCGGTTATATTACTTTGGTGTCAGGGGAGTAGCTCCGTGGCCATTTGGGCCAAAACAAACTCATGAGAAATGTCATTTTAATCCATTTGAGAATGGCCTCTCATAAGGCTTCAGGGCTTGATAAAAGTTTGCCAACAAAAGTTGTGAGAGAAGCTTATCTCCCATTTTTAGCTCTAGTGCTTGAAGCTAAACAACACATTAAAAAATGTCAGTTTCACTTACAGTTTTTACCAGTTGGGGGAAGTAATATTATTGTGATTATATTTCTGCTGTTTTGTTGTAATTAAGTCTTGTGATGTCCTAATCTCCTTACTGTCCTCTCCTGCACTGTAAAATCTGACAAGTTGATTTTACTTAAAAAAAGGAGAGAAAAAAATTTAAGCAAATATAACTATTAATCTTAATTTATGTTTAATTTATATCTAATTCTTCAGTTAGATAAAAAATTAAGCTATGTTTATTTAATTTTGTTATTTTTTTGCAACTTAAAAATGCAGTTTAACTCAATCTGTCTAAGTTTTAACAACTTTGGTAAACCAAGTACATTGTGTCATATATCTGTGTTCTTCCGCTTGCATATTAGTCAGTCATATTTGTATATTCTTACACATGTTAAGCAAACAGAACATGCAGGTCTCTTTACTTCATCATCGGCAAAATCCTCTGTGATGATCAAGTTAAGTCACACTAGTTTGGTTTAATGAAGCTGCTAACTCAAAAGTAAGGTAATTTCATTTGTCACTTTGAAGTTGCAACAACTTTACATAATTAAATAAAAACAGCTAAATTTCAAGTTAAGTTACACATAGATATAAAGTAACGTCATGATTAATGGTTATATTTACTTTCCTTTTTTTAAGGCAACTGATTTCCACAATAATTACAAGTAAGATCAGATTGTCAGATTTTACAGTGTGGATTTTAGCAAGACTGCTGTCATGCGGCTACTGTTCAGTGGCTTTGTGTTTATATTATCATGCACTTCAAACATCAACAGCATCGTAATAAAATCTGCTTTTATCAGTTAGGTTTTAGTTTTAACCACAGCTAATTACAAAAGCAATTTTCCTCTTACCTCTCGCCTTTTCTCTGTGCGATGGCTGCTGAATGATTTCTAATTTGCAATGCACACATCTCTGCTGCAGTGTTTGTTATCTCAGTCCCAACTCCTTCACCACTTAGCCAACATCTGCAGCCTCTTACATCAATGATGCAGACTGCTGAATCACTTCCTTTTAAAAACTATTGTCTCTGGAATAACTGGACTTCCTGTGGTAAGTATAATAATAAATGCAGTGGTGTCAAACACAGTGCCCCCCCCCACTTTACATCTAATGAAGGTCTGTAGCTTGTTGTTTTCCTCTCAGTCAGCGGTATGCCTTTGTACTCTATAAGCTTGCCCAGGTGAAGGATTTTTGTCCTTTATCATGAATGTGAAATAGCAGCTTTTATTAGATTTTTTTTTTTGTAATTTCTAGCAAACTTTATCAAATTTAGATCAAGCAAGTTCATTCTGTCTTCTTATTTTTGATTATTTATTTATCATTACTATTTACTGATTGATTATTTATCATCTCCTACATTTTTTGTCTGATAAAAAAGAAACAGAATCGATAATCCAAAAATTGTGCCTAGCCCCAGTTGCTCACAAGATGAATCTGAGGGGTTGCAAAAGAAAACACAACCGGGATAGGAAAGGAGAAAATAAAGTAATTATTTTAACATTTATAAATATACTAACATCAAATGTTTCTCTGATCTTTGCTTCTTTTCGACATTGCTTTGTTTTACGGAGTCACAAGCCAAAAACATGAGGAACCCCTGCTGAAATAGACCTACTTAAAGCCTCTGATTTGCCTAATTACAACAAGCCTTACTTCCACACGATGCATTCATTTATAAAAGATGAAGTTACAGTGTAAACAACAAGGTGAGCAGTGCAGTTGCCCTCACAACATTAAAACAGTCACTCTGCCACAATTAGCTGAAATGCTATCTGTGTGCACATGCCACACTCGCACATTTAAGGTTAAAATCAATGTAAAAGCATTCGGACAAAGAGAGAAACACTGCATAGAATGACAATATCACCTGTAGAGCTGCAGCTAGTTGGGGACTTGAGGGTGGTCGCCATCCTGCTTGTTAGTAAAATAAGCAATTTACCCCCTAATTTCTCTCTAACCACCCGACAGGCCAAACTGATCTCACTTGGCATCAGGTACCAACAAACTGAGCCAAACTATAGCGAAGGTACGAGATCCAGGCAGCAGCATCTTTTAACGCTCTGAGTGACTACAGTAGTGTGAAGGATGAAACTACATTTCTAGTGTTTGTTATTTTGAAAAGGCATAATGCCTGTAACAAGCCTAAATCTACATGCTGTCCCTGAGCATACAAATTTATATTTTGACATGTAGGGCTATTGAATAAGTGTTGGTATTTGATGACTTGGGATTGAGTATGTGGTCTGGGTCCACACTCAGATGAATCCTATCCAGGCCTGGGCCTTATATATCTGGTAAAATATTAAGAATTATTAAATTTTGACTGTTGCAGTGTTCTCTGGCATTGGTTTAGGCCCAGGAAACTCACAGACCAGTTACACGCCTTGTAAATCATCTCAAGTAATGCTACTCACCCAGTCAAATCTGTGCACTCTGAAAAGTATTCCGATTCGAGTGAGTGAGATCAACACACAGGGAAGAGAAGAGACGAGTGACAACAGGCTGAGAAATAAATGAGTCAAAGAAAAGCAGATTCACATAGTGTGCTGTGACGACCCTGACGACTCTGTGCTGTTGATTCACCCGTTTGTGTGCTCTCTTGCAGACAGGGGCTCGTTAAGGCAGTTGGGAACACCTGAGAGTGTTCAGGTTAATTAAGCTTGTGTGCGGCTGGTAGCGCTCTCTCTCGCTCAGCCTCCACTCTGCTGCTGCATCTCACTGCCCCTCTGTGGTGTGATTATATTTCCGTAGCTCTTGTTTGGTTTTATGCACCTTCACAACATCCACACACATTTTACTCTTGTGCACCACACACACTACTGACACCACTGACTTCCACACTACACACTGTAAACATTAAGGTCATCTTCTGTTCATTCTGTCTGATTTGGTCCAATTTGGTTTAAATTGATTAAATAAATATGTTTTATTTAACTTTGCCATGGCATGTCTCCAATTTGGTGTTGCCATTTGAGCCAGGTCAAAATAGCGGTCCAAGAAGAGAAAAGTTGACAGCAAAAACAGAGATTTTAATCAAGAATGGACTCCAGATGGTCAGAATGTGCAACAGCTTCTTAACACAGGCCATATGACTGCTGAACTCTTTGTAACATGCAAAACATAACATATTTTACCCTTTTTAAAAGTATTTATCAAGTATTTTAACTTTTTAAATCAGGCATTTTATTGCACTTCAAAGTATTGCATTGTTGAACTCTTTTTAAATGCTGCTCAGTGTCTTTTAACTGTCT
Source organism: Plectropomus leopardus (assembly GCF_008729295.1). Taxonomy (NCBI): domain Eukaryota; kingdom Metazoa; phylum Chordata; class Actinopteri; order Perciformes; family Serranidae; genus Plectropomus; species Plectropomus leopardus. The sequence continues at coordinate 27,609,395 of NC_056466.1, read as the reverse complement.
ATTTTTTTATCTATTATTTTGTTTTGCACACTGGTCCAGACAAACGATATTTTGCCCCACTGTATGTGTTCCTACAGATATGGATGGAATGACAATTCATAATAAACTTGAATTTGACTTGCACAGGCAGTTCAAAAAGAAAAGCATATTAATAATAATGAAATAATGAAGAACAGTGTTTAACTAAACCGCTAAAACAGAGATTTGAAATTATTTGTATAGCAAATCAATATTCATTTTAAGAACAGGTTACAGTTTCCTCACTAGTTCCAGATTTTAACTATTCCTTTGAGACCAAAGCATTAATGTAGCTTATATTTGCAGCAAAAGTTGAATTTCGAAGAGGACTGTCATGATCTAAAACAGTTGAACCATCAAGTCATTCCAGCAGGGCACTCAGTAGGCTATGTTAAAAGCAGGGCTCTTCAAATCCATTTTGTATGGAAACCCTGTATTATTTATTAATCCTCATCCACCAGAGGGCTCATCACCTCATGGACCTTGTTAGAGTGGTCGTCACTGAGGTTATCTGCACTGTACTGAGCCCCCGTTACTCTGGGTTCTCCTGTATGTGACAGTTGGCCTGTCTAGCAGTGACACATGAAACAAAAGCTGAAAAAGAGCTGTTTAACTTATTTATACTTCTCAGAGTAGCATGAGTGAGTGTCTCACCAGACTTCCTCTCTCGCTCCTGTGTAGAGACTCAGAGGTAACTGATGGTGTCGTGTCAACCCAAACTATAGAGGGAGGCGCTGTATCCTCCATGATAGTTGCATCCTTGATTCCAGCCAATCCTGGCTGTCAGAAGCTCCTGACAATATCCTCCTCCCAATATTACGCCACTTCTTGCTCCTCAGAGAACAATGGTTATTAAAACATCTTTAATTAAAGAGTTTAATGGCCTCTTTCTATATTAAGATCTTTTTGACTCAGTATAACATATCAGATTGTGTGAGGTATTCATTTTTATTCATTGTTGATGTTTTCATTGAGAATTTACCATTGGTAAATTGCTACATGGGAGAGATTAAAAAAACTAAAACTATTACTGACTAAATCAAAAATAGGAGTTTATTCGTTGGCCCGTTTTCTTATAACTTGAACAAAACTTTGACACACTGTCTATGTATTTGTAGGAACATAAGTGTGCTTTACAGTACGGGCTGAGATAAGGCTACTGATCACTTACCATTGTAATTTCCTCTCAGGCTGAAAGGTTTTTGTGCTTTTCCATTAGACCTGCAACCAGACCAAAAAGCTTGAGCCCAATTGACTTTGACCACAATGTGCTGCTGTTACTGTATGGCTGGGAATGTAATGAGGTTTTAATGGGCTTCTGTCAATAACAGTTTGCCACAATTTGCTGTACTCTGTGTTTATGAAGATAGTTACACTAATGCTCTAAAGCAGCTGCTCTCAACTTTCAGGAACAGCAAGCACAGATTGACTCTGCATGATGCAGCGTTTTTTCAGTGTGTAATAGTTTGGCATGCGCAAAGACTGATTCGATTGAGAACTTGGCAAGACATATAGTGACATCTTTACACACCCCAAAAATGTGTTTGTTTGTTTGTTAGTTGTTGTTAGTTTGTTTTTATTCTATTTTTTTCCGGGAGGGGAGATGGATTATGATGGATGGATTTGATTTCTGTGTAGGGTCTGTTATTTTGATTTTGTTTCTTTTGAGATGTGAGGGAAGATGTGGCCTATTCACCAAAAAAAGGGGGGAAAAGCAGTGGAAGGACTGTAATGGCACTGTAGCGACACTGTCTACCTTTATGGACCATTTCACAGGAATTCTATTGCTAGGCTACAGCTTGGGTCAGTGTTTGCTTCTTGTCTGCTGACGTAATTTACAGACCTAAAAAAAAAGTCCAATAGGAAATATCAACGCATTCTTATCCAAACTCAATAATACTACTGTTTGGCAAGTGGACTTTCACATCTAAATGTGGTGCACCAGGTATCCACATGTGTCTGCTGTCGACATCCTGGGACACAGCGTTAATTTATGTCTATTACATGCATTATGTCTTTTCAAGATACACTTCCATTTTCACAGAAAAAGTATAGTTTCTGCTTGTATTTATGTTTATTTCATTGTGCAACAACAGCACATGGTTAGGTTAGAAAAAAACATCATGGTTTGGCTCAACATTCATACGGGAAGCAAACAGCAGGCCCCTAGGTGAAAGTCTGGGGTTTGTTGGACCCATCCACATCACCCTCTGCCTGCCCTCAGGGACTTAGCAGGTCCTTATATTATATTATGCATTTAAAACTGACATTGCCCAGGGATATCATAATGTTGCAAGTGCCATTTTGCTTTCTGCCATGGATGCATTAAGAGACATGGATACAGACTGCTGCTTCAGCATCATTGATCCCATGGAGACTTGCGGCCACCAAGCACGACCAAGCAAAACAGAGCGGCCAATACTGCCTTCTTCTTCTTATTTCCTTTTTAGCACTCTGCTTGCTTCAAGTGGTTCACATGATATAATCATGCAGCTCTTTTAGACTTTCCAAATGTTATCAGACTGAATGGATTGACTCTTGATAATGATACGAGTCATTTTGCGAGGGTTGTGACACTAAAAAAAAAAGGAATCCACTGATTTATAGATGTCTCTTTCTCAATGGGAAAAAGCTTTTTTGGGCCCAGTGGCATCACTGGATGGACCCCAGAAACTGCAATACTGCTATATGGCCACTATGAAAATTGGCATCACTTGATGAAATGTTACACTTCTTGGGGGTCTGTTTAACATGGTCTGTATAGTTGTGACATTACAAAATGTGTGTATTTCTATTTAAACATTTTCATACTTTTACAATATTACTAATATTAATACCACTCATACCAGCTTTTAATTTAAAAAGATGTGTAAATCTGACTTCTTACAATATGGGACCTTTAAAGAAGATTATTTGAAGAGATAGTGTATCCCCCTCACAGACCAGAAGGACTGGAGACTGATACCAACCAAGAAAGTATTGCAAAAATGGTATGTTTACAAATAAGACACTCTCCACAGACATATAAGGGATCAATTAATGTTACAACCATGCAAGTAAAAAATCTATTGCTACTCATTTATGCTATAATACACACATTACTATTTCAACACAGTGTTTAATGAGATTCATGAAAAAATAATTATTTGTTAGGTGGCTGCAGAAAGTGTGAGCATGTTGCTCCATGTCATTACACACAGTGAATGACACAACTTTAAAGATGGAGGGAGGACAGAAACAGGCCACTTTTAGCCTCATCCTTGTTCAGTATTCCTCTCCCCTCTTTTCTCCAGCTCCTTCGACTTTGCTCCGCTCTCCCCAGTCACCCACTAAAGGCCTTCTGGCAAAAATGAAGGGATTTCTATGCTAGTGGAGTTTTCTGTCATCAATCCTGTTTGCCATGCTTCAGTCCCTGCCTGTCTCTCCCTCCCTCTATCCATCCATCCATCCATCCATCCTTGAGTCCACCCCTTCACATCCATCTCTCCCTATTCTAGGTTGGCAAATTGATTGCATTAAGCTTGTGGAAAAAGGCAGCCTCTGGGGACATACATTGAAGCAGCAGTCTGCCAGGCCCTCTGTTTTAATGAAAAGCTAAATCCCCAGCAATCACACCTACACACACAAAAGCCATTATACATACTGCCACACAAAATGACACACACATTGCGTACACACATTGCAGCTAGCCAGCAGGCAAGCCTTTACCTGTGCTGTGTGGATTCCTGCTGTCATTTAACAACTGGAGTTCCCACCTTGTTTGCCTGCTGAATTGGAGATTATGTCTGAATTCTGCCTTATGGTGGAAGTAAATGTTTGTGGTGAAAAATAGGTCCCTTGTGAGCGTAAATAAAGATTTTCTATTGAGTGTTAATGGTATGTTTTCAGTGTCACGGTCCGATGCCTGATGCTATAGCGAGGGTATGCTCTAACACAAGCAGGTCAGACAAACTAGAGAACTAGAGAAGATCCTAATGTCTTACAAGCTGCTGTCTAAGAGGGAATCAATAAAATGTATCGATTGGAGCTGGGATTGTGAGTCAAGATAATGTGTGTTGTGCGTTCAGTATAATGTGTCTGGTGTGTGTGAAGCACATTTGTGTCTGTGTGCGTTTTCTGTCCCCTGCCAACATATTACATAATTAAAGTGTTGATTAACTACAGTACCAACAGGTTGTTAACATAACCACTAACCAGCAGGTTCAGCCTTAACTATTCTGCAGTGTGAGACCTAATCCATAAACATGTCATGCTTGCACGTTGCTGGATTCTTTCTCATCAAATGAGCTGATTTAGTCTGCTCAATCATTTTAAAGCTCAAACAAGAAAATGTGCTGCAGAGGAAACTCGTTAAACTTTGCCATGAATTAAGTACCATGCAGTACGTACTCAGATCAGCTCTGGGCTGAAACTGTCAGATTAAGCAGGGCCATGCAGAGAACTTTAGAGGGCCAGGTGCTCAAAATTAGAGGAAAGGGGCCTATGAAACAATACACTGTACACATTACATTTACCTCATAATCTGCTAATTTATAGCAACCCATATTCAACGGAATGTAACAAGGACTCTTACCACAAACTAATCACAAATCTCACACAATGTCCTGTGTCACAACAGAAGGCACGGATGACCTGTTACCTGTCATCACGTGATATAAACTGACTCAAAGCAACCATTCAGTCATTTTATTTATAACTAAATAATTATTCATTGTTAAATGTTCTTTTTGATAAGGGCCACAGGCAGGCCTTCACAAAACAAAAAGCCTTGAAAAAAGCACACTTTGGACATCAAGGAGCAGGTGCTCAAGCCCCTCAGTCTTCCCCTCTGCATGTGCCCGAGGTTAAGTGTAGTTTTTCAAATGCCATACAGAGCAAATTAAATCAGGTGAAACATTTTCATGTGAATTAAATGTTTTCCAAATGTATTCCTCTTTGTAGTCACGCTGCTAGAACTGCGTTTATTGACAAACATTTAAATAGGCTTTGCTGCAGCCCAGAAATTTCCCTCCTCAGTGGAGCCATTTGGATCACTACACAATCACATAACTGCAGATGTTCCCTGCCGAGGAAAGTTGCTCAGCTAGACTGAGTTTGTGTGCACACACTTGGATCACCTGTGTGCCTCAGCCTTGATTAGAAGCCAGCCAGACAAGTTGTTTATTTTAGGAGTTGATTTTTTTTCTCTCTTCTCTATTTTTGCGTCCCTCCCCCACCCTGTCATGCCGCTTCATCCGGCCGATCAATAATGTAATTCTTAACCAGCGGCTGCAGTGCGCTGGAGTAATTACCTCCTCCATTATCTGACCACATCTCTCATTATACTGTAAGCAGCCTTCATTAGATCCACAAGCTAAAAGGCATTGTGGGGGGGACACAGGACGCACACACACACACACACACACACACACACACACTTATGACTGATAAGCATGCACAAACATGGTTTATATGGTATTATACTCAAGTACTCTGAAAGACAAACAGACAGACAGGCTTGTCACCCTCCTGCACTCCCCATCTTCACTTCCTCGCCTCTCTTCCTCTCTTTGCCCAGTCAATCAGATAGCCATTAGCCAGTATTGGTCCCGAGGGTTAGTCTCTCACATACTGCACATCTATGGGAGCATTTCCATTCAGCAAGATGGCTCACCTCCTCGCCTCGCTGTGATAGCAGTGCAGCCCAGGGGAAATAAAGACAGTCGCAGCCAAATCAAATCCACAGAGCAGCAGGGAGGGGAGACGATGCCACGGATCAGCATGTTACTGGCCTGCTTAGGCTCCTTCTGTGGAGCTTCTTGAGCCAAGCCGGGGAGGTAGTTTAATGGTTTAATATTGTTAACACCTCCAGGGCTGCACAATTAGTTTCCACTATGGATAACTGCCAGAAGATGGTGCTGGAAGGTACTTTGTTAAAAATCATTTATCAAATAGAATGCATATTTATTCATTGTCTGTATTTGTAATACGCCTTTTGAGTGCTTACAAGGCTAAATATCACAAAGCTATTTCACTGTCCTCTCATTGAAAGTCCATAACAAAGCCGGTTTTCAGCAACTGTACTCTTGTTAGTCCTTTCAGCAAAGGCAACAGTCATGGTACATTAGCGTGGGCTACAGAGACAAAGGCCAATCTGTGACAGAAGCTAGCAGGTCACTGCATCCAATGACCTTTGTTGATCCAACTGATAAGGCTTTTTTTCTTGTTTGTAGCAGAGTACTGGACCAATGTGCTCCGCAATAACTGAAAAGTGAGTGAGTTATGGGACTAGTTGGCACTGGCTAAGAGATTTTGAAATTAGAAAAGAGACATCAGTATGTGTTAGCCAGGGGAAAAACACTATCAAATGCATACTTCCCTCCCAAAAGGATCTGTTGTTTATCAGTTACTCACTAAATGTGTTATATTGAGTTCTTGAAGAACACTTTGTGTTTCTCGCATGCTTTCATGGTGAACGTAGAATCCATACACTTAGTAAAACTAAATCCAAGTCTTATTTATCCAGTCATATGACCATTACTTCTCAAGAACATGCATTTTTGCTCAAACCTTTCTATTTAATGCACTTGTACATATAAGAAGCGCACCTAGGCAAGCATGTGCATTTGAATTCGGCTAAATGGGGTGCACAAGCAGAATTCAAATGCATGTGCTACTTGTCTGTGTGTAAGACTCTATTGTTTTAACTTTACTTAAAGTCACCTAGATGTCATATGAAGCCAAAAGTCAAAGTTGTTTTAGTGTTGCAATGCAATGCAATACATGTATGCTCATAGCACACTGATGCAATTCTTGTTTTAACCCAAAACATGATGTTTTTTCCTCAACATAATAATTAGTGTTGTTGCCTAAACCTCACCACAACCAATTCACAATACTAACCATGTGTTAAAATATGTTTCAGCCACATGCTGAAGGGTGCCTTGTATTAGATGCCATGGGCCATGATTCAGTTTTAGTATTTGACAACCTGGGAATGAGAACAGGTTATTTAAATAGTAAGGTTTTGGCAACAATGCATGTATCTGTGAAGTAATGAGCATACTACTGAATAAATGAGATTTGGACCGTAATGAATGAGTTTTTGATAGTTTTGCTATTGTTAAAATCCCCATTTGCTTCAATTCATCAAGAAATTCAGCCGTTCTTAGATTCTTTGTTTACTGTGGAGGCATTCAAGGAAACCAACATTACCTTCACAAATTCAACATAAGTGAGTAATTGAAATGCAAATTATCATTTAGTGCATGATGCATTCCTTTAAGCTGTATGTGTATAAATATGTACGTATTTATGCATTTCAGTCCAGCTGCCCTCATACCCAACCTCTCTTTTTCCCCTTGTTAAGGCAGATGAGGTCTGACCTGTGAGACAGAAATCAGCATTGTGTGTTGTTCATCATCTCCTGTCCCTCTTCCTCGGCCCTCGGCTTCTTGTTATACGACTGGCTATCAGCCTGATGGCAGTTCACTAATGGTGTCAGCGGACTTCAATTAGCTCTCCGCCACGCTCGATCGCACAGTCCTCTCTGCTGGAGAGGGGCTTTAAATTGTCTGAAATACCAGAGCCATTAAGTGCGAATGGTTAATGGAAGTTTAAACAGAGAGAGAGCGAGGATCAGGCAGATGGGGGCACAGCGACATCATGCAAGTCATGGACATTTCAGCCTTTGTTTTTCACACTTCCCTTTTGCAAACTGGCTAACAGTGATAAACACATTATGGTCTGTAGAGGTGGAGGATGACTGATGATTTTCTGGCAATGCACAGCAAATTACTTTTCTTCTATAACTCTTAAGAGGATGGTTCATCTGGAACAGAAGCACATTTTATTTAAATTCACTTCAATTAACTTTATTTCACCCCCATTTTGTATGGGTAAATAGAAAGATAAAAGGTATAAGAGAGGCATTTGCAACCATTAAAAATGACATTAAACCACTACTGTTTAAAAATAGAGAAAGGTGTTCAAACTTTTACAGTCCTCCCACCAATGTTGCCATGTGCTATGTGCAATATTGACACCTTGAAATGGCAAAATTTCCCCCTCTTATTTTGTAGAAACGTTTAGCATCAGTTTTTTTAGACATTCTTTACCTCTCAGGATGGGTTTCAGAATTGGTCTCAATTGACTTTGTTAGTAATGACAGTCCTATTGATCAGCCTGTCTGAAATTGTTACGCACTCACAAAGCAGAATAATGGGCAGAATAATGTGTCAGTATGAATGTCAGTGGGCTTTTTTTTCCTTCTCTGTGCCAATATAACAGCTCCATTTCAGACCTACTGCTCCCCTGAGCTGCAAAAGAAACTTCTAGCAGGAAAGAGTATAACCGTGAGCCAAGAGAGACACCCATAAGCTTTTTAAGGCAGCAGGTGGTATTTTACACACTTTTAAATTTTCACACAAAAAGGCAAAGCCTATTGTGTAAGTGTGGGGATTTAGCCACAGTATGTGGATATTGAGTATTTCTGGACCAGAACTCAGAGCAGAAGGGGAAAACTTTGCGTGACAGCACCCTCTACGCCCACATAGAGTGGGCACTTCTCTCCCTATAAGCATGTGAGACTGAGAGAAGAAAAGTTCTTTTCATCTCATCAAACAACCCAGGGGCACAAAACATCTTCCTCTGCTCTCAACTACAATCTTTCTTGGCCAGGAGAGATATTTAGGCATGAAGGCTGCCAGTGACAGTATGCCAGATCAAATATTGGCATATCTAGGTTGTCTAGACACAGCAGGTGTCTGGAAATAGAATCCATTTATTTCTGTCTCCCAGCTTCTTGAATGTTAGTGCTTTACAGCCAACCAACACTGACTGCCAAACAATGCTGAATGGCAAAAGCAAGGTGCTGTCGACAACAAAGTCTACCTCGTAAAAACAGCAGTCAAAAGAGTAATATTTTCACATTGCTTAAACTGAACTGACACTTAATAGGTTACATGATCAAATAAAAGTGTGTGATTTAGACCCTCTTTATATTAAAATACCACACATTTGATTGCTAGTCTATAACAGTAACTTGAACAAGATAATTAAAATCAATGCAACTAAAATTACTTTCCTCACTGATTGTAGGGCACTGTCTACATGGTTGGTGGCCGAGATTACAGCCATGTGTTGATACTCTCAATCTTCCATTTATCTCAGAGGAAAAAAAAAACCAAAAAGTTGTTTCAACTTATCAATGTCACCTTTTGATGGGTGGCCCCACAGTGATCGATCACTGTTGACAGGGACCCTCCCTCAAGAGTGAGCTTCAAAGTCTGTGTTTTAGCTGCAAACTAGATGACTGAATACATTTTATGAAATGCAGAGTTTTTGCAATCACTTTCACACCTTGGTGCATTACAATGTTAGGAATCTTGACTACTTACATTGCCACAAGGTAGTATTTAGAGAAAAATGCATTAAAAAAAAGATACCTGCACACTGTGCAAACTATTGTCTTGGATATGATAATTCAGATCAAAACTGCTAAAAGTCTTATCCCTTACAATATTCTAGTTAAAAGTTAACTAGAATATTGTTAATAATCTAGATAATTAGAATACACGCACGCACGCACGCACGCATGCACACACACACACACACACACACACTAACACACAGTTGAACACTGTCCAAGGTAAATCAGAATCAGAATCAGAATCAGAAAAAGATTTATTGCCAGGTATAGTTAACACAATACGAGGAATTTGTTCTGGTGGGTTGGTGCAACATAAATATAGAAAAAAAAACAGATACATCAACACTACACATACATCAACCACTTAGTTATTATGAGGGAAATAAGAGGTATGAATTTGTCATTTCAAGGCTATCGATATCAACTTTGCATTCCTTCCATCTATCAGTTCTTCTTCCTCTCCACCCCTCTCATTTGTCCTTGCCAGGTTAATTCACACACACGATTTCCCCCAATAGGAGTCATATTAGTTGAGAATGGTTCAGATATCCCTCCAGTATCTTCATCATGTCTTTTATTTTAATTGTAATGCTCAGTACATAATTAACAAATGGGTTAAAACACTTTTCCAGAGGCCGTGTGTGTTTCCACTTTTAGCATCTTAAACAGTAAGATATGCTCCTGAAATGAAATGGACTTGGCCTCAGTTCACAGCTTTACTCTCTCATCCTCTGTCCCCCTGGACTCATCATCACAAATAAACCTGAATCCTGTCAACTGACTGATGCTCATGGCCCCACAGTGCGATGCCACAATGTGAAGTGATACGTGACTACCATTAGCATTTTATCACAATGGCCACTTTAGGGTAATGACTTCATCCTTCTCCCGCTGAGTCAGTTAAAAAGTCAAATGGTGTGATTCTGAGACACCCACACTAGGTCTTTTGATAATACACAGTCTTGGCTTAGGTAATATATGGATTCCAGACTATATCAGCAGATGAATAGGACTCAGCTGTTGATTCAGTTTGGGTCTGAGATCACCCGCTGTGATCAAGGAGTCTTGCAGCTCGTTGTAGGTGTCCATCTCAGAAATCGACCACTAGGCCAACTTGGCATGGGATCAGATATTTTCTGCAGGTGGCCAGGAACACCATTTCTCTTTCATTTTCTTTTGCTGTAGTCTGATATCATGTATGTTGAACAAACTGCTATTGCACCGTCACTTTATTTTAGCAAGCACTATTCCAATAACTGTGATGTTTCCAAACTGACTTCAATTTATTAAAGATGAATATGTGAAAAGATTAGAATTTTGACATTATTTTTGATAAGAGCAGTGGCTCCTATACTGGACCATTATCCTCACTGTTAGTTTCCCAGGTGTCAGATAATAGCTGCAGAAATGCTGTGTTGTGTCTGCTTCTGTCAGTTAAAGCAGATGTAAGTATGGTGTTGTTGTGGAGAGAATAGTTACTGTGGCAGACTGTGGGTGTCATCATCAATCACAGTTCACATTGCTAAATATTGGCATTGACGCCTCACTTGAATAGGATAAACGATGCAAGCAGAGGCGTGAAATGAAGAACAAGGATGGATTGGCTTGGTCTCTGTCAGTGTGGCCAGCACGGCCAGGTTTAGTTGTGCTGTCTTTGTTTCTGCTATCTAGTCCTTTGTCTTTCTTTATTACATCCTCTGTACAAGGTTACTGTGGTTGTTTGTGATTCATTTTTAAATCTGGGCCTGGGTATTTAACTTTGTTGCACTACTTTTTTAGCCAGGCCAGAGGCGTGGCTCTAGGGTTGGCAATGTCAATCGGTACATTAGCATTAAAACTGTAAGCATGCTAATGCTAACATTTGGCTTAAAGCATTTTAAACCACAATGTAATTTTATCTCCCACATAGAAGAGGGCTTCTGTACAAGTCTGGTTTTATTTCTGCTTCAGTCTCATACATTGTCTTTTGTGATGTTTTTAGCTAAGGATAAACCAAATCTTGACTCTATCTTGTTGTGTTAAGCATAAACACTGTAGAGCCTCTCTCCACACACTCCCCACTCCACACCTGCAAATAACACCTGAACTGATTTGCTCACAGCATTACAAAGCGATTGTGGCCCTCCGTACTCATGTACTATCTAGATTTATGAGTCTTGTTTTGGCTGGCGAAGTATGAGAATGAAATTGGACACATTTATACAGTGTTGTATAAACAAGAGAGTGAAAAACAATGCTTGAACATTGAAACATCTCTCCCTCACACACACACACACACACACACACACACACAAACACACACAGACTTTGTTCTCTAGTTTAAGTGAAGAATTGCTGTTATTGCTTATAGGCGTCCTGAATTGCCAGCTTGCGTGTGAGATGACGCCAGCAGCAGAGACCTCCCCGCTGGTGATTCATTGCTTTAATCACTGTGGCTCTCCAACCTCTTACCAACCATGGCAGGGTTTGACACATCACTGCCTTCTCGGAGCACTCGCACCATTTGTCCTATTTAGGACACTGTCTCTCCCCTCATAGACAATTAGATCTTGGAGGTACAGTGTTGTGTAGAGCTGGTAAATACAGCACAGCTGCCGCAGGTTGAATTGGTGTGAAAATTGGTACGTGGTCATCACCGATTTATCTCAGATGAAAGAGGTTTTCTTGTGCACCTCCTCCGTCATCAACCTCATCTCAACCCCACCAAGGGCTTGTAACAGAAAGGATATTCATCCCACATGTTAATGTCCCATCTAAAAACAGTCCAGTTTTTCTGGTTTCAGTTCCCTCTCTTTTTCTCTGCCTCCCCCTCATTCTGTTTAATTCAGAGTGGTCGTAACATTATATCCACAGTGCAACAGCAACCTTTATAAACCTCTATTGATTTTGCCTTGGTTTGTGCTTTTGTTGCCACATAAGGCAGAAAGTGGATAAACTCAATCACTCCTCTTTTCTCCTTTTGCCACCAAATGGCAGAGGCCTTAGTGGCTCTAAACTAGCTTGGTCACCAGACAAAATGTTGGCATTGTACATCTTTTGCTTACCATGGATACATTACATTTGTACATTTTATCATATAAAGATCGCTAAAGTGTACAGTATGAGCTAAACACCGCCCCAACTCAGTTGTGTTTTAGTGAGTCACTGCCATGTTTCAGCGGCTTTTTAGCCCTTAAACATGTTTGTTTTTTACTAACCCCTAGTGTCTCCAGCAACTTTATTCCGGCAGCTTTTTAGCCCCAAAACATGGATATTTTTTAGTGACATGTTGCTGTGTTTTCAAGGGATAGTGCCACAAAAAAAAAAAGTTTTTTACTGAGATGCTGCAACATTTGCAGCCAGGAAAGTGAGTAATCACTGGATTTCTAGACAGGATTGTGCCACAGGTATAGTTTTTTCAACTGTATCTAAGTGTTTTTTGTGCCTAAAGTGTCAATGTATCTGCTACGCAATAATATACAAATGTAATGTTTCCATGTTTTGCAGAAATGTACAATGCCAACATATATTCTGGTGAGTGGGTTGGTCTAGACCAGAGATGTCAAACTCGAAAGGCTATATATAGAGAGAGGGACATAAGAATTTTTTTTAATTTTATTTTATTTTATTTATTTAAATAAAAATAGGAAACAAATGCCACGGATGTGTCTTTTATTTGAAATTTGATTTCTCTTGTGTTTATAATATTAATAAGCTTTGCTTGTTCCAGATTCAATGTTTAAGCAAAACTTAAGTTTGTTCCCATATGAAAAAGTTTATCATTATATATCTGGAGAGAAGAGAAAACATGCTCAACTGTAGTCAATTTTTCAATAAATATCGAGTCTGGCCCGCAACTTTGTCCCACTTTTTAATTTTGGCCCACTGTGTATTTGAGTTTGACACCCTTGCTCTAGATACACAGGTGGATACTGAAGTCCCTTAATATGCCAAATTTGAATTTTATGTTGAAACAATGGCATGTCTAACTACAGTAGCAACTGTGCCAATATTTGATGAATCTATAAGAAACTCAGAAAGAAACCTCAGGGATGATTCACTCCTAGAGTGCACAAGGATACCAACTTGTACTGTATGTGGCAAGTCAGATGGTTGTTGGCTGAGAAACTCATCCTGGGACTCTACTCTCACAGAGATAAGAGGTTCATCTGAAGTCAGCTCCAAACGGATGTGACTGTTCATTCACTCCCACTCCTGAAATCTTCAGTTTGCTTTCCGCACTTCATTTACTGGCCGACGTTCCACGACTGTCCTCTCTCCCAAAAAAAGCAGGGCAGCAAATTACACGCAGATGTGACGATGGATCGTACTGAGCCTGTGTGAATCTGCTGAGATGTCGCCCCAGAGGAGGTGAGAACAGCAGCAAGTAGGGCATGCAGCAGGGAGGCTTCAGGGTTTACACACTGTGGGATGTTGATGTTTCTCTCTCAGTGCGAGAGAGTGAGACCAGGATTCAGCTCCCGTGAAAGGAAGCCAAGCGGTTCAGCCAGGGAGGCTGGAAAGAAGCTGGAGTTCTCCTCTCATGTTGTTTCTTTACATGCCAGGTTTTACAAACAGACTTTTGTTGTTTGCATAACAATACAATAAAAACTGGCATTTGACAATTTTTCTGAGCAGTGTGTTTTTGTTTTGTGGGATCCAATCAACAATCTTTGATACACTACATGGCCAAAGGTGTGCAGACAGCTAACCATACGTCCATATGTCATGCATCTCGTTCCAAATCTGTGGGTATTATTATGTTGCTATAACAGCTTTCCCTTTGCCTTGTGGAAGACTTCCCACAACACTTTGAAATCTGTGCTCTGGTCAAATGCTCTCATTCAACCACCAGAGCATCAGTGAGGTTGAAAACTGTAAGATGATGAGGCCTGCCATGCCCATATTCCACTTCATCCCATCAAGTGTGATAAGGTTGAGGTCAGGGCTCTGTGAAGCACATTCAAGTTGTTTCACACAAACATGGGAAAACCACTTTATGGACCTAACTTTTGTGCATGAGAGAGTCGTCTTGTTGAAAGACGAAAGGGTCTTCCCTAAACTGTTTCCAAATGGTTGGAAGCAATCTATGATCTAAAAATGTAACTGTATACTATTCCATAAAGTGAAAAAAGTGGCTTAGCCCAAACCATGAAAAACCACCTGCTCTGAATGTAATTACTAAATTGCGTGGGCATTATCAACCCCATACACACTGGTTAGAAGGGGCCTGCAACATCTAATCTTAGGTTTAAGCTAT
>NC_056466.1:26910389-26979229 GCF_008729295.1 Plectropomus leopardus | reverse complement strand
GCTTTTTTGTGATATATATTGTATGACCTTCCATATGTAGTGTGAGCAACATCATGTAATGATCGCACATCTGTTTTTTTTTCCGTACGAACACATAATCAATACATTAAAGACAGTGGCTCCCCCAGAAGGGCTGGCCAGATGAGGTCATAACCAGCCAGCTGGATTAATATTGCAGTTTGGTCAGTGGACTTTCACGTCTTCATATGACACGCTAGGTAACCTCCTGTGTCTGTTGTTGACTTTTTTGGAATGCCGTGTCAATTTATGCCTCTTCAAGCATCACATCTTTTAAAAATAAACTTCTGTTTTCATAGTCGTTTCTGCTCATTGGATGCATACAGTCTTTTTCAAATTAAACGTCAAATTTGCATGTAATTCCTTGTGCAGTTAAAACATGTGGTTAGGTTTAGGCAACAAAAAAACATGGTTAGGTTTAGAAAAAACATAATGGTTTGGCTCAACATTGATACAGGGAACAACGGGCTTCTGTTAAGGGTTTATTGGACGTTTCCACCACCCCTCCAGCCCTTCCTATAGGGACTTTCAGCTGCTTACATTACATAATTACTGGTGGTATTTCAAATGGATAATACTACCATGAAAGGTGCAGTTCCAGTTTAATACCAGCGGCGCTTCAAACTGAAACCAGCAACAAATCAGACTACGGCGAAAGGTGCTTTTTTGTGTTAGTGTGACACCAAACTAACTGGCCAAGCAACAGTATTTGACAAACTGGAATGAGAATGGGCTGAATTCCGATATGCTGCAGTAGTATAAAGCCTAGTAAGTACTACGTCATGCCATGGTGGTGCAGTTTGCATGTTCTCACTGTGTCAGGGTGGGTTTTCTCCACGTTCTCCGGCATCCTCCCATAGTCTAAAGATGAAGTTTAGGTTAACTGTTGACTCTATATTGGTCATAGGGGTGAATCTTAGTGTGAATTGTTGTCCGTCTGTTGTTGTCAGCCCTGTGATAATCTGGCGACTTGTCTAGGGTAACCCCCCTCTCGCACACTGATATTCTTTGGTTTCTTATTTTCCAGTTGATGTTTCTAATTATCTGGTGCAATTACCCAGTTACAGTACATTTGACATTTGGAGTTCAACAATAATCTTGTTTTAATATATCTATTTCTGTGTTTAGGAGATTCATTGTTCTTCTAGTGACTTTTCCTTGAAAAGAAAATATACCACTTTAATTTGAAGCAATGCATTGATTGTAGAGAACAAAAACATTTACTGAAAACAAACTTGCTTAAGTTTAAAACACCACAATTAGGCCTCCAATTATTTCTAACTGTTTGCGGCAGTTGTATCGGCATGGCCGCGGACCCCTTGCCACCGACCACTGGCAGTACCACAGAGTAAAAGACACCAGTGGTTCTCACTGTATGTCAGTTTATCTGCATCCCCTTAGTGCTTTGCGATAGAATTAATTTTAGACTGACAAAAATCTGTACTAATTAATGTATTAATTAGCTTCTTAATGAGTTTATTAACACAGATGCGTTACATAAAAGTCATTATGAAACACAATGCAGACGGCAAACAGACACCATGCTGCGCTCACAGTAAATATTACAGAGAGAAGGACAAACCTGCCTGTCGGCACAAACCCGTCTCCAGCTGTGTGTAAATTTTTAATTTATCTGGGGAGTTAATATCCAAACAAACTTAATAACTATCCACCCGAGTGCCTGACAGACAGCCATCATGTTATTCATTAGATGACTATATGTGTTTCAAAATAAACACATGGCCATTATTGCTATTACTAATTTTGTTTTTGCCGGCAAGGTCAGAACTGTATTTACAGATGGTTTGGTATCCTGTTCAGTGACACACAAACACATGGACTTATGGAGAATGTACAAAGATTAAACATAGCACATAGCAGGTACGATGGCATTCGCTTTGTAACACATTGACACATAAAAAGTTTGGGCCTTTCTTACAAGTTTATTTTCAACTGGTCCAAATGTTGGAAAACCCTATCTGTAAGGAAAAATAATAATTTAAGATTGTTTTATCAGTGTAAATTGGAAGCTTTTTTTCTACTAGAAATAACACACTTTTAACACTAAAGAATTTTCTCATTGTCCCTGAAAGGTATTTCTCTAAAACCCAGCTAATCTGCTCCATTGGGACTGTGTGCGTTGTTTGATCATATTTGATTGGCAGTGCCGGTAGCATAAACAACCCAAAAGCTACCTGTCAACTGTCGTCATACTTTAATTCAAATGTTGCTAAAGTTTTCCATTTTCATCTTTTGACATGCACCAACAAGTGCATATTCCTTGTTCCACTCAGTGACAATAAACAAGTACACATCATATGGCTTACAGAGGAACAATCAACATTTCAGAGCTGAATTACACTTCATACTGTATAAAGCTTTTAAACAACAACAAAAACCCCACAGCTTTTAGATTAATAATACAAATTGAGTCAGTGTTCTCAATTGTAATTTAAGACATTTTTAAAGCCAAGGTTTATTACTTGTAATTTTGTATTTATGCCACAAAATGTAGCCAGTCATATCTAAAGACTGGAAATGCAAAGCTTTGTTATCTTCTAGGATGCTAAACAGTTATGTTTCCAAAATAACGTAACATTTTTATTGATGTGGCTTTTGAAAAATATGCAAAAGTAATTCCAAAAAATGTCACCGGTGCACAGAAAAACATGACATCAGCGTTATGCAACATTGCCACTTTAAACCAACAAGAAAAGCGAAGACAAAATGACAAATACAGAAATTTCTCATGTTACAAGAAACAAAAGTGTTCTGAATGTCAAATCATTTAGAACTTCATCACTTGCGGTAAGAAACTGATCAAGAAATTACATTTAAGGTCCTTATTTAAAGGTACTACAAACACCTGTCCAAAAACAGATGAGGATATGTCTCCAAGGCTAAGTCTGTGTCTTTTACAGCTTTTTCACTGATCAGAGACAACTCTGTCCTTGGCAACTAAAACTAAACAACCTGTCCGTCTGAAGTCCACTAAGGCTGAACACTTCCTGTAGCTTGCTTAATATTTTATCAGCTAAAACATGAAACCACTCTGTTGGCTCAGGGGTGGGTCTGCTGTGATCAAAAGGAGCAAGATTCAATTCCGCTTAGCAACATCTCGCTCTAAATGATGAAATACTTCACCTGTCGCTCTTACTCTCCCTCTCTCTCTTTCTCATCTCCACACAGATGTGGGTTGCAGATGTGGAAGCTGTCCTCAGGTCCATGGCGAGACAGCTGGTGAGTCTTTGTCATTTTTAAAAGGATATTAATTGTAGTAATACATTTGACAACTATCTTAACTTTATATGATAATTCTAACTGATACTTGTGTTTTTTAAATGTAGTTATTTATAGCTCATTGTGGGCAGCAAGGTGTCAAACTAACCTCCTCCTTTTCCCAGAATGCCTCTCTGGAGAAATATCCGCATTATAAAAGGAGCACAGAGTGTCTTCCTCCATCTTCTGTAAACCGCAGCAGGTCTCTCTGCGGTCAACCAGCTGATCCATAGAAGCAGCTTTGGATGCTCTTAAACAATCTAAAGGCAGAACTCTGAACAAATCATTAATTTCAGACAGGCTTAAAGCCATTTCTGCAGATTGTTTTCTTGCAAAATAGGGTCGTCACCAAAGATTAGGTGCGCACAGCGATGTATCTTTGTGTAATGAGCACCAAAATTGAAACATATCTTTATTTGAACCCAGTTTTCTTCACTCGCTTAGATCAGTCATGCAGTGATCTCTTCTGTTAAGCTGTTGTTTTACATTAAGGAGAGTAAAATAATTTCACACCTGAGTGTATCATTACTCAGCTGTCCCATGAGCGATGAAAAGTGGTTTCCAAACTTGAGGTTCTCTTTGAATAACTTTCTGTCTGCTGACCACGGCAGAAATAAACAAGGGTTTTCTGTGCAGCCTGATGCCTGTTGTCTTTATTTGAAGGGGAAATGCTAAAACAAGCCAACAGGGGTATTCTTTTGCAACATTTTATGTTGAAAAATGGCCATACCCCAACCCTTTAATGTCCTCACTCAGAGAAAGGCAATGAAAACATTTCTTCTTTTGATTTTTAAAATTTCCTTGGGGCTATACTATCAAAAAAGAAGTGTTTGTTTTTTGTTTTTTGACAGACCCAAGCTGAGATGACTGTTAATAGTATTTGTGAAACAGAAAAAAATACAAAAACTAAATTGCAAACCACGTATTATTATAATGCTCTTAATATGCTAGTATACCAACATATATGAATTTCTTACCATGGAATTGGTAGTATTACCAGTACTAGTATGATTTCCATGTATGTTTTTGAGATATTTACCATTACGCAATTTTAAAAACATCCCAAAACTGATGAAAAATTATACTGATATACTTTCTTTCTTAAAAATGTAATGGAATAACATTAGATAAATGGTTTTAAGAGAAATGAATTTTCATCCTTTTTTAATTTCATAGATTTTCTTATCTTTTTATTTCATAAAGAAAAAGATAAATAAAAAGGATCTTAAATGTATTATCTTAGCATCACTATATATACAGTATGTGTGTGTGTGTGTGTGTGTGTGTGTGATAGATACAATTAAATTAACTCAAACCCATAAGATTTTTATTTTTTATTTAAAGTTCCATAAATCTTTTCAGTAAGATCACTGAAACTGTAACAGTTATAATCTAGCAGTTGTTGTTAGGACCCAAAATGCAGACACAAGAAACAGTTGGTAGTTGAAACAGTTTAATGATCAGTTTGTGAAAGTAAAACAGGGCAGCAACAAGATCTGTTCATTCCCAAGCAGAAGCTTTATGAAGAATGTCATTAAGATGAAGGCCGAGGTGTTACCACAGAAGCTGGGCTTAAATCAGGGAGCTTGCAATCAGAGTATATGATCAACAGGTGTGTGAGGAGTTCAGCTTGAGAGTGTAATGTAGCTCAGCCACGCCCGGCCTGAGACAAACACAAACAGGGGAAACAAACTGGGGACAAACACTCAGCAAGAGGGGAGGGGGGACACTGTAGAAGCAAGGGGAAACAGACCAAGTACTGCAGATCCTAACACTAACATGTCGCCATTCCTTCACACAAAAACCTCATGTGACTTTTTTTTTTGTTAATAACTTCCTGTGCGAGAAGAACTGAAAAAGCAGACCATTTACATCTAGTGTATTTTTTTGGCATAACATTTCTAAACCAAATGGTAGAGATAGCACAATCAAGTTGAGTTATGTTTTACTAACTTCAATTCATTTCAGTTAAATTCAGTTAAATTCAATGCAATTCAATTCAATTCAATTCAGTTTTTTTTTATAAAGCCCATTATCATACATTACAATTTGCCTTAGAGAGTTTTACAATGCACAACATCCCTTTGTCTTTGGATCCTCACAGCGTCTACAGAAAAACTCCCCCTCAAAAAAACCTATACTGGGAAAAAAACAGTAGAAACCTCTGCATCAAACGATCAGCAGAATGTTAAAGGGCCAAACAAAAACAATTTAGCTCTATGTATGTACAGGATCTCAGCCATTAATGCTGTTTTTACGAGCTAGACCATTTCCTTTGCTGCAAAATGAGATCTTGTTATTTCCTCTCTGATTACATAAATGATTGGATCCTTGTTGATATTAAGGTTGTTTTCCTGTTTGTCATCCCATGGATACCAGTGTGCATTCAATTTAGGTTCCACTGGGGCCAACAGACCACAGAGTTATTTTTGAAAAGGGACTGAAACCGCCACTGTGACAGGGATATGGCAGTGTTATTCATCCACTCTATTAAGAACTCCATTATTGTAAATGACTCTGTTTGCCTTTGCCACAACTGTGTATCAAATCCCTTCAGCCGTGGTGCACTACTGGGGGAACTAATGATCTTAATATGTCCCCAGGAACATCGCCTCTGCCAGGCATGCACTCTGAATCCGCCTGTGTAATCAAGCCGGTATATGACATGAATATCTGCTGATAGTGGCGGCAGCACTTCCACATCTCGCTGTTGCCTCCTGCCCTGATGAGCCCGTCTGACTCAAATTACAAGGTGAAAGCGGGGCTTTTATGCGCCCGGTAAAGTAGAGCAGCTTGGGTAATGAGCGTGGTCTTCCTGCACACTCTTGCAGACCCTGGGAGTTAATCTAATGTTGGGGGGGAGAGAGCCACAAATCCTGACAGCCTCAGAAAGACAGAGAGAGAGAGAGAGAGAAAGGCACAGGGGCTGATGGAGACTCTAATACAGAGCCCTTTTTTTTTGCCAATCACGATGGCAGCACACTTGTTCTACAGACTTAATCATATCTCCACTAGACTTTGAGACTCAATATAGAGAAACCCAGAGCGAGAAGCGGGAGGAATCAAAGATAAAAAGTGAACTTATTGGCTCTTAAGAAGCTGATTACAGTTGTGTTGTTGACTGTCGGCAGTAGATGGATGCAAGGCATTCAGACATCAAGTCAATATTGTGACCTGTTTTAAAGCTATCTGCCATGAATCACAGTAGCCTACAGGCTTTGTGCATTAAGTACTGTATGTGTACATGGTATTATACCTCATAAAGCACGGGTCAGGGATCAGGCTCAACCAATGGGCAGTTTTGTTTAACATTATTCACAAGGCAGTCATGCAGGCACAGTGTAAAAACATATTTTGTTTCTATTATTCATACTTAAACACATTTAAATACATTTATCACAGTATTGCCACAGTAAGAGGGCAGATTATTTTAATTTAATTTAATTAGTACTCATTATGCTAAAAAAAAAAAAAATTTTATCATTTTTTCATTTCAATTTAACATATGAATGGTTGTGTGTGCATGTATGTTTTTAAGTAAGTGTGCTGTGGTAAATGCATGGTGTTATGTATGTATATGTCATGTATTATGGGGAAATCAAATTAAATTAAGGACCAATTTTTTCTATAATTCACCCGTTTATATTCTATTAAGGTCCAAAGTAACGCATATTTAAGGGCGTGGCTGTTTTGAATGATAAGCTGTCTGTGAGGCGTCGCTGCAGTCTTTGAGTCAGATCCACCCCTCACTCCTCCATAGCTTCAAGCCTCTTGCTCAAATATGGTCACTTCTGGCACACAAAAAAAATCAACATTGTGTCATCCAAAATACCGATTTCAAGGCTTCAAAACAGCAGTCCACAAACCGGTGGGTGATTGTAGCTACATACATTCTTTATGCAGTTTATGATCAGGACCAAATTTCATGACAACCCATTCAGTAATTGTTTAGATATTTCAGACAAAACCACAAATGTCAACCTCATCACGAAGCCACAGGTGAAGTCAGGGGATCATTAAAAGTCAAGAAGGTTTATTTTCTAGGAACCATGAATATCTATACAAAATCTCAAGACAATACATCCAGTAGCTGTTGAGAGATATTTCAGTCTGCACCAGAGTGGTGGACCGACTAACAGACAGACACTGCTATCCATACAGCCGTGACCAAAGCGTGACTAAAGGCAGCATCATATTCCTCTCATTACCTCCAATTTAGTGGCATGAATTAATGCATGAGGCAACTGTGAGATAACTTTCATTGATTGATGATTCATTAAGCGATAACTAATCACATAATGACTCAATCGCTGCTTAATGGTGAGCAACAGGAATTAATGATACAATCTGCATTAATACATTTATTAAATCAACATGAACCATTAGGAATTAGGAATTACTCAATTCATTTAAGCCTTTAAGACTGAGAAATTAGTTGAGGGATATAATTAAAAGTATTTATTATTTATTGACAACTGATATTATAATGTTATAAAACACATGTAAGTAGTCTCTTACTACGCATTTAATGCTGTACTTTAAATGTAATGTTGATGTGATATCCAGTTATTGCATATTGTTTTAGCACACAGGCTATATTATGAATGTTTAGTAATGTGTCATCACAGCCCATCTATGTGTGCACACATGCAAACACATCATCAGCGTCACTGGAAGAAGAGCTTTTGTACGTGTAGAATAAAAGAAATAATTATTTTCATTTTATTTTATTTACGTGCTTTTTCATCCAGCGCCTCTTCTGTTCTCTGTTATCAGAAATTACTGCAAACAAATGTGTTTCTGTGGTGATGCAAAAATGATGACAACACCTCACAATCAGCAGCAGGTTGATACAGCGAGAGCAAAGGACTGATAAAATTCCACTCACAGGCAATTAGCACACAACAGCAACAATAACGCTCCTCAAAACTCTTAACCAAACCCTCACACACACACACACACACACACACACACACACTGCTGTTTTATAGGTTGTGGTTTTGTCAAGGGGCTTGAGTGGGTTGGAGAGGTTGTGAGAATAGCAAGGTGTCCCCTCAGTCTCCATGATATGTTTGTTCTCTTCTCTCGGCACCAGTAGGGCGCCACTTTAGGAAATGAGCAGCGACATACAGCGGAGCTTCCTCTAATAGGTCACAGATGAGCATAATGAGTGCTGACCCTGTGGTTGACACTGGGATGAAGGGAATGAGATGATGGAGAACCACAACAGCGAGCAGCCTAATGCTGATAAGGGATGAGACACAGCAGACACACAACCAGAGCTTACAGTAATAAATAAATATCCAAACAATATTAAAAATTAGTAATAGTAGCCATGCTTTAAACTGAAAGTGCACATGCAGAGATTTGACTGCTGTCTGCCAACAGATTACGCCATCTACAGCAGCACACATGATCGCACCCCCAGGACATGTTGCCAATGCCCACTGGACACAATATTTAATGCGTTTCTAGAACAACGCTGCATTTCAAGAGTAACGTGGGCTCCCTCTAATCGTGTCAAGCAAATTGGCTCAGTCATTTTGCAAGACTGCATATCCCCTCTGTGACACACACACAGTGCTCACATCATCCCGCTAATCCAGCTGCCTCTGTTCGAATCCCCGACAATCATGCTCCAGCAACCAGGCCACGAGAATGGAGGTGACCCAATAAATCACGTCCACATTTAATGAGGAGTGATTCCCCCGCTGCAGAGGGAGAGGCCTGGGCTTTCCCCCTGTCTGTTCTTCTTGGCATATCTTCAGTTCAGCGAGTGACTCAGCCCTTTGGACGCCCCGTGGCTGCCGGGCGGCAGCTGAGTTGAATTAAAGATGGCCTGGTGGGCCCTGCAAGCTGCTTCTGTTGCCCTGCTGCTGTCAGGATGCTGGACTTTGCTGCTGGTTGAGTTGCAGGTGAAACTAACTTCTGAGAAGAGAGCTTCTCACTGTATAGCACCAGTGCCTCATAAGTAAGGGAAAAATACATTAAAACAATGGTAAATCTGGCATGCTAAAGTGATGATTCAATATTTATATTTATTTATATATTTATTAAAGAGCTGAAATAATTATACAATAATGGATAAGCTGGTGGACAGAAAGTGATTTAGCAACATTTTTGCGAATTAATCAGTAATTTAAATGAGCTGTGTGCAACGTCCAGAGCTTATCAGTCTGTAACAGAATTGTGTGCATACAGCTGTCAACATGGGGGTGGTTAACCTGGTGGCTAGCAGCTATCCAGATTAGCTATACAGTGGGAGTGCGGATTACAGCATGGATTACAACCAAGTGGCATCCTCTGAAAGTGCAAAACAAAGCAGACTGGTCTCCATGGCTAATTTCAACACCCATGACAACTGTACAGAATGTGAATTTTTATATAACTGACCGATTTACATTTTATTAAGGCTTAAAGTTGTGTATTTTTAAGGGTGAGATGCATTGAGTGACAGGCTGTCTGCCCATAGTGTCCTCGGGTTCTCAGTCAGATCCACCCTTTGCTCCTCCGCAGCTCCACCCTCTTGCCCCTTAGTCCAAAAAAACAAGATTGGCAACCATGGAAATGCTGAACTTGAAGCTTCAAAAACAGCAGTCCGCAAACCAATTGGTGATGTCATGGTAGCTACATGCAGTACTTTTACAGTCTACGGTCATAACAGACACAGTGGGAGCGTGACTTTCTCTGCTCAGAGCACCATCATGATATCATATCTATACGAGCAAATAGTTGTTTGCTGCTTTATTAATACTCTGAATATTGTATACAGGACCTTAAGGACAATTTAAGGAGCCAAGGAACTAAACATTCGCTGGTGGCTCCCGCACCATGAATGTGAATATTTGCTTGTTTTCTTAAAAGTTTAAGTAAATTGAATGTCTTTTGGAGCTGGACTATTTGTGTAGCAAAAGAAACATTACTGATATGTAATTTGATAACTTTGGCTATGATAATTTTCTGAATATTCAAACATTAGCTTAATTTTGTCTCTCTCTTATGAAGACAGACAAAACAAAATGTGGTTCAAGAGAAACAGACATGATTTTCTGGAGTCCCGACATCATTGTGAAGCTGCCAAGCAACCAGCTGAGACCTCAGGAAGTCAATGTGCCTGCCCAAGAATAGTCCAACACATATCTGTGTGTGAAAACAACAGTGTTTTTGCATGTAAGCTTTGTATAAAACAAATGAAATATAACCTGATAAATAATGAACGTTAGAAGAGTAAAGTAGACACGTTTTGTAAGCTAAGCTAATCAGCTGCTGGCTCCTGCTTTATATTCATGGTACAAACATTAGAGTGATATCCATCTTCTCATCTAACTTTTGGCGAGACAGGGAATGAAAAATGGAAACAGTCTGGTGGGAGTGGAAAAAAGCACAAGGCTGAAGAAAGCTCATATAGATTATAATTTACTTTAAACCCCCTGCATCCATTTTTTGCCCTCTCATTTACTCTCAAGTAATTTTAAGGTTGGAAAAAATCCTCTCTACATGCTGACAGCGTCTCATATATTGAGTCTGTTGCAAAACAAGCATTAAAAACAGAAAATGACCAGAGTCAACAATCTGGATGGTCACTAAGTTCCCCATACCTTGCACCTATGGGGAACTTACTGGGGTATACGGTATGAGACAGTATCACTGTGTGGCACTAATTCCCCAACCCCCTGCAATTGCCTAGTTTCCCCAAGCTTTTTTAGAGTTACAGTATTATGAATACACAATAGAAACTCACAAAATGTCAAAGACAAGTCAGTTTTTACACCGATATTCTTTATGAAACAGAAATACAAACATATACTTTGTGAATCCAAATTCCATTCAAACTCCACAGAAACTAACTAAATCTCACCAAAACCATCTTGATTAAGTCCTGTTAACCATCACAAATTCCTCGTATTGTGTTAACTATACCTGGCAATAAATCTTTTTCTGAATTCTTTTTCTGAACTGTTTAGTTAGTAAATCTACTGTTCCAACAATCACCAACTCAGGTTTGGCTGAAATAAAATTCTTAATCCACGGAGTTAGATGTAAAAAAAAAATGCTGTTGTCACCGCTGTCTCTATCGACTGTTACTGGCCGGCTGTTTACAGTCCTATTATATTATCCCCAACCCCACCAGTAGAGACTGGAGACTGACCTGTGGTGGTGGAGCAACTTTACTTTACTTTTGACTGACACTGAAAAATACTTTCCGGATTTTTAAATACCCTGATATACCATAATACCGTGGTACCGCCCAGGCCTGTAGTATCAAGTGTATGCAAGCTGCAAATCATGATCTTGTCCCTGTTTCCATGTGTTTGTAAAACAAATGATGGCACTTTTTTCCCACAGTGGCTTATCTGGAAAATTAAGAATGATTTTGCATAAAATGATACAAAATGATAATATTCCACATCAGCATCCAGCCAGCCACAACTCTATTCCCTTTAAATGATGAATTCAACAATAAGTGGCTATATATATTTCTCATGCTTATCAGCATTTATTTCAGAGCTCAAAATGTTTCATTGTTTGCCAGCGAGAGACAGGTTTGCATAACTCTTATATAATTATGGCAGCGTCTTGACAAAAGGGGGTGGGCATCTGAAGAAACAGAGCAGAATTAAGGGGCAAGTGAAGGAGAGCCAGGCAGACAGGCAAACCCTTTCTGCAAACCATCACTGCTAAGCGACCCAGACGGAGAATCTGTCATGTTGGATGCCAATGCTAACTAAATGCTGAGGTATATGACATTCCTTCCTCCCACTCAGTTATCTGTCTGTGAGTGTGTGTATGTGTGTGTGTGTGGGCTGGTGATAGGGCAGAGGCAGGCTCGATGTATGTTATATAAGCAATAATTAGGTTAATGTATTGACCGTATTGATATGCACCGAGTTGACATCTGTACAGCATTGCCCTAACAACAGATAATGGATGCTTATCAGCCTGTGTCAATGGTCTCATGTTCAGGAGATGAAACCAGATGGTGAGGAATGCCAGTTGATGGCAATTAGTGCAAACTGGGGCATGTGTGCAGAAAGTACGCAGAAAAAACACGCTTGTTTTCATCACCCTTTTGAGATGAAACCTCTCAAAACTATACAAGCACATATGGGGAGTGACAGTGGTGTGTGTTAAACTCCATGAAAAACACCATATGCAAGGGCCGGCCCTCTTCCCCCTTGAAGGCTGGGGCTCCAATAGAGTTCACAGCTGGAAAACGGTGGAAGTGAGAATCTACTGTCTCCATTCATGGCTCCTCTCCCGCTCCTCAGCTGTGCCATTTTCAATCAATAGCATTTAGGAAATCGGCGTCTACCCTGCAGTTTGAAATGAAAGGCCTCTTTTGTTGTGAAGCCCATAGTGTGTATAATGATCTCACGCTGAAGAAACATGCACGTTTTTCAGAGGCGTTTTTTCCCCTCCATTGCAGAAAATTACATAATATGTTCATGCACAAAGTAAAACCTGAATAGCTTTAGAGGAAAAATGCTGCATTCACAGACAAGGTAGGAATTAAGGTGATGCCTACCTATCTCCTGGCGCGCAGTAGATGAAAAGCAATGTGTTTTAGCAGCAGCAGTGTGGCACAAGACTTGCATGTGAATAAGATCATCTCATTCCCCCTCTGGCTCCAGGTGTTTACTGGGACCACTAATTTCCATCTGCATATATGCTTACCTCCTCCTCCTCCTCCTCCTCCTCCTCCTCCTACATCTCCCACTCCCCATTCTTCATCTCACGTGCCAGTGCCTGGAGCACAACGAGAACGCAAGAATGACTTTGATTTGACCACGGAGAAGTCAACTTCTTTATTATGTTTCCTCAAAGCAATATACTCCTCCAATATATCACTGCTCCACCGATGAAGATAAATTATGCTGTCAGTAATGGATTTTATTGTGGCACTGATGACAAAATATGAAGGTATAGTTGCAGTGCACATTATGCAAGTTTCAGAAAAGTTATCACATTCTTTACTGAGAGAATAATTTATATAAAACATCATGTATAGCTTAGACACAATAACACCACAAATAAAGCCAAAGCGTAGGCCGACTCATCTATAGTGGAAGAGGGAGGTCTCGACTGTCTGGTTAGCTACAGATGCAGCTAATGTTATAGCCTATGTGAAAACAGTTACTGTGAACAGAACTGTAAACAGTTTCGCATAGAAAATAATACCACTTGGATTAAGTCTTGTTGTAATGTACAGAAGGTAAATGTGTGTGTGTGTGTGTGTGTTTTTAATACTGTGCAAATTTGATTTAGTTTCTAAAAGTTATGATGCCAATTGAGAATAGTGCATTAGCATGATAGCATGCTAGTGACAGCAGTAGCCTATAGCTTTATGTGTGGTAGCCATATTGTCTATGGTGGTAGAAGTTCACATTAGTGGTAGTGTCTGTGATGTAGCAAAACCTAAAACTTAAACAGTCTCTGTGTAATAAAGTGTATGAGGTTTTGGTTGATTAGGGACTGAGGAGACATGTACTCCTTGGACCCTGTAGATGTCTCGAGCCAGTGACAGCTTCATTTATAACTGTTAACACCAGCCAGATCACGGTGTTGGATGTTAGCCTGAAATCACCTCACAGCCTTTCCCTAACACTCCACGTCCTCCATCTCCCCCCGTCGTTCAGGTAACATCCTATGGACTTGCGAGTAAAAACTGATGTGAGGTGAAGCAGTAATTTGTTTTGGGCCAACAGCTTTCAAACTAGAGCTCTTTTCTTGTTTCTTTCTTTGTTAGCACCTTTTTCCAGTTGCAGTGAGAGTTTGCTTGTGGTAATATGATAGTGAGCTGCCAGAGCTAATTCATAGGGTCATTCTTAGGAAATGTATTTATTTTATTTTATTTATTTATTATTATTATTAAAGTAGTCACATAGCAAAAGTGTGTTAATGAGGCTAGTTCAGGTTAAGTGAAAGAGAGAAAAGTTCTAACGTGTCATATTAATAAATATGACTAAGTTTGTTGTTTGCAAGCAAGTAGTTCTTTGGTAAACTTAGGCTACTCTGTATAGTTAAGTTTTGTTTGTTTTTACTCTGCGTTGATGCAGAGGCATTTCCTGGGCTTGAGAACATCCAGGGCTTAGTGCAAACCTCTGGATGGGGGGATCCTCCTCGGGGAAAAAAATTTAGATAAACAAACTCTCTTTTGATGCTTTTTTTATGCACTCTGACACTCTATTTACAATCAAAATACATGACTTAATCATTGTAAAAAAAACTGTAATGTGTACCACAAAAAGGGCCGTTTATCCTGCTCTCCAGATTACTTGTGGATTGTGACGTTCAGAAATATTTATAGTTTTTAGTAATCATTATTGTGTAGAAACAGAATTCTTTACCCCTATCTTTTAAAAACATTATTTGACTAGAGGTGGCAAAATAGTTATATGTATTTATGCAAACAGTGGTGGAAAGGAAGTAGGTAAATTAACTTGAGCACTGTAGCCTACTTAAGTACAATTTTGAGGTACTCGTACATGAGTATTTCCATTTTCTAGTCCTTTGTACTTCTGTCCCGCTATGACTCACAGAGAAATATTGTACCTTTAACTCCAGTGCATCCACTTCCAGCGTAGTGTATTTCAACTCTTTCCAATTTGTTTTACATTTATGCATTTTTAGCCATGGTTTACAATTCATTTCAGCTTTCAGCATTCACAGCACTTTCTGCAGGAAATTCATTTTCTAGTTCTATTATAGCATTCTCATTTCTAAAACAAAAAACCTACCCATCTAGAATATTGTTGCTCTCGGTGTCGTCTTGAACATCCTTCTCAATTCATTGTCTGTTAGTAGCTCCAGACCTTATTTTCTATGACATCACAAATATGAGTTTTAGCACTCTAGCTTTTGGATTTCGGAGAGAGTTGTTCAATTTTTACGAATATTTGTAGACTATCCCAGACCAGAGGAATTACATATGAATTTTTAATATGGACATACTTCCCTTTTAACGGTTATACGTGTAAGGCATCCAATGTTGTTGTAATAAAAACAGTATTTCCCACTGAAATGTGGAGAAGTTAAGGTATAATGTCTCAAAATAGAAAAATCAAGTAAACATCCTTAAAAATACTTAAGATTTATTGTGTTGCATTATTTTCACTTCTGCTTTGCCATAATTTACCATATACATTATTTTAATTAGCGTAGCAGAGCTCAGTCTGCAGCTTAGTTTGCTTGCTGTATTTAAATTGTGCATCATGGCATGATGATTATTAACTGACTTTTTTCTAAATCTAACATCGCCATCTGCTGTTTGACTAAAGTAACCGCTCCATTCTGGAGTTGTGAGTCCTCAGTTGTAATTGCTCCTACTGTACATAGAGGGAGAGAAGGTGTATAGATGCAGGGATCAAAACACATCAGCACAAAGTCACTCCCAGTGCTCCTCCACAAAATGTATGTAATGAGCATTTATCACAGCTGACCACATATAAACTAATTCACGGTATTTTCTTGTGGGCAGAAGCAGTAACTGATTTCACCAACACACTAATGATGCAAAAACTACCTTGGCATGATCTTAATAACGGAGTCCTGCAGTGAAAAAAACATGTTTTGGCAACTGTATTAGAGCCAAAACAGCTGTATTACAACTGTATTAAGATGTATCATATTTAGCTGTATTATGGGGGGCAAAATGTTTACAGAACGAAAAGCAGCTTTTTTTTAAAGACAACATACTGTTATATCAGTCATTATAATCCATATAATATACAACATAATCACCACGGTGCTACATCACATCTTCCTTGTTGAACAACACAGTTTACATTATTCTTGAATAAATCCAAAATGTAGTCCATATACATTCTGATAAAATCAGTTAGTATTTAAAATAAATTAATTATGTTTCAATGCTTCATTGAGCTGTTTTAAATATGAATTTTTTTTTTTTTACTCGAGACAGACAATAAAGAATCAATCATCATAAAATATACATGAAATATGAATATATTGATAGATTAACCCTCTTGTGCTATATGGTGACATAAAGGTTATCAGGTATCAGACACAGAGATTTTATATTTTTCAAGTCGTTTTCAAGATAATTTTAGCCAGAAACTGAACTTAAACTAAAACTTATCTATGCTCTCTTCAAAGCCAATAGTCCGATAACGATAGTGAAGTATGTAAACAGTTAGTATAGACTTAGTAATTGCACACATTGGAAATACTAGAAAATGCACTTAAAAGTACCTGAGAAAATGAACTTAGTTTTTCCACTACTGTGGTGGTCACTGTTTTATGGATTTGGGAATCAATAAAATGCATTTGTTTTGTGAAGTTCAATCATTCTTTATTCATCCACAGTCGCTCACCACACTGTTATCATCATTATGGTCAGCCGCACCCAGGGCAAAGAAGCTAAACTGAAATCCCGTCAGCCATAATTGGATTCATTAAAGTCTTTAAATTATCTCTTAACAAATGAATCAATGCCATTTTTCTCCATTTGCAGTTCTCTTTGTGTAAAAGTGTGTCTACAAACTTTCACTAATGTAATTAAGGCAACCAAGACAATGAAATGCACATTTTTAATCACACTTTTTGTTTTGGCTCATCAAAACTTCAGTTCGGTTCCAGTTATCACTAATTAAAGTGCATTTGTATTCATGTGGAAAATCTAATTAAATACAGAGAGCTACACGCTCCGCTTCTAATCAGCTGAGGTCATTTGTTGCTGCAGTTTTTGATAAAAATGTTGCACCAATGTTCAGCAATCATGCTGAGCAAAATCCATTATAAAAGCACGGGGAAACTCCTTCAAGTCTTCTACTTTAATTTTTTGAGATGAATCTTGTTCATTCTTACTGTAGTCATTTAATATATTATCTTTACAACAAAACTATATATATATATAGTTTTTACATTTAGCACTGTTTTTGTCATTAGCTTTGCAGTTACATTAAAGGTCTGATGTGTAGGATTTAGGGGCATCTATTATCAGAAATGTATGTCACAGAAGAGATTGGTGTAAATAGCGTAAAATAATGTATGAAAGATGAAAAATATTTGCTTCATTTTCAGGGTCCTGGTGTTGTGCATGCTAGTTCACTGTCACGCTGTTACAAATTATTGAGGCAGCTAAATTAAGCGGAGCCACTGATAATGTTCTCATCAGAACCACCACAAACCCACATATAACATCATATAAATAATTGTTACATAGCATCTCATCAATCTATTTTAACATAGTAAATATAGCTAGTCCAAAATTATTTTAACTCTTATTATTATATTTTAATTTTAGACCGATGACTGAGAAGTGTAGTACCTGTTTTTTTTGTGACCTACCACCAGGGAGCAGCAAACCGCCTCTTTTCAGCGCGCAGAACTCATGAACTGCAAAGTTCAAACTGCAGCCGAGATGCGTCAAGCTCGCACGAGACACTCGAGATTTTTACTCGAGACGGTTATGACCTTAAAAATAAAAACCAGAATTTCTCCCTTGATATACAATGTTGAGTAAAATTATGCCATTAATTCCGAAAAAAAAAAACCTTCACTTTACAAATTTCCCCAAGCATTTTAATAACACAAAAAAATGTGTGATTAATTGAAATTTAATTTCATCTCAAAATGACTTTTACTTTCATACCTAAGTAGGCTACAGACTTTTGATACCTAATATCAATACAGATTTTAGACATGTGCTCCATAATATTGTAACAGGTGACTTTAACTCATACCAAAGTCATTTTCTATTAAGATATAGGTACTTTCAGGTACTTCATCCACTGCTGCCTCCGCACAGGGACCAGTGTCTGTACAACGAAGGGAACAAAACCCAGAGCAGTGAGGCTCTTATTTTGAAATGTAACCGGATGTGGTGTGTGCGCTTCTGCGTCTCCTGAGCAGCAGGCTGTCAGTCGCAGTTTACGAGTCTCCACTTTGCTCGCACCATCCAGGCGGGTAGCTATGTGACAGAGTGGCTGCTGCTTTCTCCCGGACCCCCCGCGTCTCGGTCTCCCCCGTCCGCTCAGGATGGACCAGAGGAGGACTGAACCGGACCTCCACACCTGTATCAACCCGGTGTCGCTGTACGGGGAATTCACGGTCACCGGTAACCGAAAAGTCAGGTGTGCCGTGAGCTTGACCGAGAAGGACCTCATCGTCCAGAGGCTCACCTCGGCACCTGTCGGGCGGAACAAGGTGGTGCTCAGCCTGAGGGACTGCATCGGTTGCCGGGCTTACCGGGGAGTTGACAACGCGGACCCGGCAGCGTACTTGTCAGCCTACTTCTACCCGCTCAGACGCCACTGGATGAGTTCCGGGGTCTCGCGGCAGAGAGCGGAGCAGTGCTTTCGTCTCGCCGCCCTCCAGGACCCACGCGCTAACCTGGAGGAAGCGGAGAAGTGGGCTCGTGCTGTCCGAGAACGTTCTGCACGGCAACGGTTCTCACGAGACGGTGAGTGTTCGTTAGCAACTAAAGAGAAAAGTTTACGGCCAGGACTGCGAACAGGTACATTTGAAACGATGTGTCCCCAGGCGACAGGGATTAGGCACATTTCAGTACATGTTTATTATGTGAAACATAAGTTCAGTGTGCTGTGGTAGCCCGTTGACCCCCAGTTTCCCCCACTCTCTGTGCTTTGTATTATGTCGTAGTTTGAAAGTCATGTAAATTTGTGACATCAGGTAAAGTTGGACAAATGAGGTTATACGTCTCGGGCTTTTTAAATACTAGCAGCCAGTCACCGCACGTGTTCTTGAAGTGTTGCTACAAATGTGCTTTACATGAAACAGTCAGTTTTATTGTTTGAAATAACAATTATGAGCAGAGCAAAGAGTTTAAAAAATGACTGGTCCAAGAACTTGCAAGAAAAGCCATGTGGCATGTTAGTTTTGCTCATGAGCTGAAACAATATGGGTATGACAACAAAGATTGTTGTAGCATGTTGCTTTTCATCAAGTGTCAAACTTATGATAAAATCTTTTCACATATTTTTTTTATGGGAAAGGGTATTGAGTGAGTAATGCATTCAGGTATAATGGGACCAAAACTGTAGCTTAAATGGGACATTTTTCTAAAGTGAAAACTGCGTCTTTTTAGCCTACCAGGAGTCATAAAACTATGACTTTTGCAACTGAGTGCCACTCTTTAATATTACAGACATTTTTAGTATTTTTGTGACCAAGAAAATATTAAATATTATGCTCTTAGTCCATGTTGACCACAATAGTCAAGAGTTAGCCATACTTTTTAAACACACATGCATGTCCATTGTATACAATACGGCACCAAGGGAAACGGTCAACAAAAGAACAGGGAAAGCATGGCAGACAAATTGGACCGTCTTTTTAAATAAATAGCCACACTTTACATTGTGATTTAATGAATTAATGATTGAACTGATAAATGGATTTTACCAATTAAAAAAACAAACAAATACGATTGTTGCATTTTACCTTACCAGCTGTCCCATTTTACCCAAACATGTCACGGAGTGAGGAGGGGGCTCTTGATGTGTTTGAAGGTCCAAAGTTTCTAAACTTTATTTACTCTACTTAATAACATATTCCAACATAGAACATAGAAATGTTGCAGAGAACCATAACCAGCTATAAAAGTAACACTTCAGGTAGTTGTAAGTGGTTTTCTTGGTAATCTACCAAAAAGTGTCTCAAATTACCCAACTTAACACGACACCTACTGTATTAATCAGTAAGTGGATTGTGTTTGCTTACTAAAAATGCACTAAAAGAACACAGTGTTTACTGAAATAATAGAACACATCTTAATTTAGGGCCCTTCTGCATCATGGGGCCTAAGATTAGGTCAGTTTGTGTTGTTTTAAAGGTCCAAGTCCCCCCCGAGTCATTTTACTATAACAAGCTGAAGGGATGTTTAGTCTGACTTCACTACCAACTCCAAAATTAATACCACAACTGATAAACAGTGTAGTAAGTTGGCTATTGATTATTTTGATTTTATTGATTCGTCTGCTTATTTTTTCAGTCAAACATATGTTAAGTCTACAAAATGTCAGCAAATAGTGAAAGGTTTTTAGTTTACTGTCAAAAGTAAGACAAGCTGCAAATCCTCACACGAGAAGCTGGAACATTTTAGAATTAGGGGTTTGAAGTTACAATAAAATATTATGGCGATATAAAAAGTTTTGCGATGTTGAGATAACATATATATCAGTACAATATATGATATCAATATTACCTTTTTTTTCAACTGCAAATTGTGTCCCCCAAAGTAAAATTTTGCCAACATCATTTTATTTTAGAAGATAATGGTTTCAGTCTGTTCATCTCACTTTAATAACTTTTATGTCAGCAAAATGTAAACAGCGGACTGAAAACTGATAGTTGATTTTATTATTCTAGTGAGTTCCCAAAATTTTTAATTTGTATTTGCAATATTAATAATTTACATGATAACAATGTCGATACTTGGTACCTGTGTATTGACACAATATTCAGTGTTTCCCACAGAATCAGAATCTATGTGAGGCAGTAGTTGACGATGGGTGGAGAGGGATTTTCTTATTTTTTTAATCATTCTGTGCTGCCTAAATTCAGGCGTCTTTGCAGGTTCAACAGTTCGCTCAACACTCCATTCAGTGTGGTGGGTGAATGACAAATGGTATATATAGTTCTGTAGCGCTAGGAAACAACGAATGAATGAAAAATATCACGATACTATGCTGTGTTGATTTCTCACCCCCACCCCTAATAAAAGTGCTTGGTGCTTTGCTTGAAAAAAAGGCTTAAATGATTAGACAATTATCAAAATAGTTGTCGATGACCTGGCGATTGATTTATAGATTAATCCTTCCAGCCCTGCTGTTTCCTTAGTCACTTTAGGGAAATGACCTCCATGACCAGTAGAGGAGAGGTCTCCCTCATGATTAAATGACCGATTTACTAAGCACGTTTTGGAAAGTTACCTGTACAAATACTGCAGCCATACTAACGACATTGTCTAAACTGTACAGTCTGACGCTATACTACTCTATAAATGTGATTCTAATGATCCTATGAGATTAGGAGTTATACTGCAGGACACACAACAACTTTTGAGTACTGCATGTTTATGTAGCCTTATTGCATGAGTGACTAATAGTGATAAAATGAAAGGTAGAAAATCACATTTATAGAGTAGTATAGCATCAGACTGCACAGTTTAGACACATGTCGTTAGTATGGCTGCAGTATTTGTACAGGTAACTTTCCAAAACGTGCTTAGTAAATCGGTCATTTAATCATGAGGAGAGACCTCTCCTCTACTGGTCATGGAGGTCATTTCACTCAAGTAACTAAGGAAACAGCAGGGCTGGAAGGATTAATCTATAAATCAATCGCCAGGTCATCGACAACTATTTTGATAATTGTCTAATCATTTAAGCCTTTTTTTCAAGCAAAGCACCAAGCACTTTTATTAGGGGGGGGTGAGAAATCAACACAGCATAGTATCGTGATATTTTTGATTCATTCGTTGTTTCCTAGCGCTACAGAACTATATATACCATTTGTCATTCACCACACCACACTGAATGGAGTGTTGAGCGAACTGTTGAACCTGCAAAGACGCCTGAATTTAGGCAGCACAGAATGATTAAAAAAATAAGAAAATCCCCTCCACCCATCGTCAACTACTGCCTCACATAGATTCTGATTCTGTGGGAAACACTGAATATTGTGTCAATACACAGGTACCAAGTATCGACATGTTATCATGTAAATTATTAATATTGCAAATACAAATTAAAAATTTTGGGAACTCACTAGAATAATAAAATCAACTATCATTTTTCAGTCCGCTGTTTACATTTTGCTGACATAAAAGTTATTAAAGTGAGATGAACAGACTGAAACCATTATCTTCTAAAATAAAATGATGTTGGCAAAATTTTACTTTGGGGGACACAATTTGCAGTTGAAAAAAAGGTAATATTGATATCATATATTGTACTGATATATATGTTATCTCAACATCGCAAAACTTTTTATATTGCCATAATATTTTATTGTAACTTCAAACCCCTAATTCTAAAATGTTCCAGCTTCTCGTGTGAGGATTTGCAGCTTGTCTTACTTTTGACAGTAAACTAAAAACCTTTCACTATTTGCTGACATTTTGTAGACTTAACATATGTTTGACTGAAAAAATAAGCAGACGAATCAATAAAATCAAAATAATCAATAGCCAACTTACTACACTGTTTATCAGTTGTGGTATTAATTTTGGAGTTGGTAGTGAAGTCAGACTAAACATCCCTTCAGCTTGTTATAGTAAAATGACTCGGGGGGGACTTGGACTTTAAAACAACACAAACTGACCTAATCTTAGGCCCCATGATGCAGAAGGGCCCTAAATTAAGATGTGTTCTATTATTTCAGTAAACACTGTGTTCTTTTAGTGCATTTTTAGTAAGCAAACACAATCCACTTACTGATTAATACAGTAGGTGTCGTGTTAAGTTGGGTAATTTGAGACACTTTTTGGTAGATTACCAAGAAAACCACTTACAACTACCTGAAGTGTTACTTTTATAGCTGGTTATGGTTCTCTGCAACATTTCTATGTTCTATGTTGGAATATGTTATTAAGTAGAGTAAATAAAGTTTAGAAACTTTGGACCTTCAAACACATCAAGAGCCCCCTCCTCACTCCGGTGACATGTTTGGGTAAAATGGGACAGCTGGTAAGGTAAAATGCAACAATCGTATTTGTTTGTTTTTTTAATTGGTAAAATCCATTTATCAGTTCAATCATTAATTCATTAAATCACAATGTAAAGTGTGGCTATTTATTTAAAAAGACGGTCCAATTTGTCTGCCATGCTTTCCCTGTTCTTTTGTTGACCGTTTCCCTTGGTGCCGTATTGTATACAATGGACATGCATGTGTGTTTAAAAAGTATGGCTAACTCTTGACTATTGTGGTCAACATGGACTAAGAGCATAATATTTAATATTTTCTTGGTCACAAAAATACTAAAAATGTCTGTAATATTAAAGAGTGGCACTCAGTTGCAAAAGTCATAGTTTTATGACTCCTGGTAGGCTAAAAAGACGCAGATTTCACTTTAGAAAAATGTCCCATTTAAGCTACAGTTTTGGTCCCATTATACCTGAATGCATTACTCACTCAATACCCTTTCCCATAAAAAAATATGTGAAAAGATTTTATCATAAGTTTGACACTTGATGAAAAGCAACATGCTACAACAATCTTTGTTGTCATACCCATATTGTTTCAGCTCATGAGCAAACTAACATGCCACATGGCTTTTCTTGCAAGTTCTTGGACCAGTCATTTTTTAAACTCTTTGCTCTGCTCATAATTGTTATTTCAAACAATAAAACTGACTGTTTCATGTAAAGCACATTTGTAGCAACACTTCAAGAACACGTGCGGTGACTGGCTGCTAGTATTTAAAAAGCCCGAGACGTATAACCTCATTTGTCCAACTTTACCTGATGTCACAAATTACATGACTTTCAAACTACGACATAATACAAAGCACAGAGAGTGGGGGAAACTGGGGGTCAACGGGCTACCACAGCACACTGAACTTATGTTTCACATAATAAACATGTACTGAAATGTGCCTAATCACTGTCGCCTGGGGACACATCGTTCAAATGTACCTGTTCGCAGTCCTGGCCGTAAACTTTTCTCTTTAGTTGCTAACGAACACTCACCGTCTCGTGAGAACCGTTGCCGTGCAGAACGTTCTCGGACAGCACGAGCCCACTTCTCCGCTTCCTCCAGGTTAGCGCGTGGGTCCTGGAGGGCGGCGAGACGAAAGCACTGCTCCGCTCTCTGCCGCGAGACCCCGGAACTCATCCAGCGGCGTCTGAGCGGGTAGAAGTAGGCTGACAAGTACGCTGCCGGGTCCGCGTTGTCAACTCCCCGGTAAGCCCGGCAACCGATGCAGTCCCTCAGGCTGAGCACCACCTTGTTCCGCCCGACAGGTGCCGAGGTGAGCCTCTGGACGATGAGGTCCTTCTCGGTCAAGCTCACGGCACACCTGACTTTTCGGTTACCGGTGACCGTGAATTCCCCGTACAGCGACACCGGGTTGATACAGGTGTGGAGGTCCGGTTCAGTCCTCCTCTGGTCCATCCTGAGCGGACGGGGGAGACCGAGACGCGGGGGGTCCGGGAGAAAGCAGCAGCCACTCTGTCACATAGCTACCCGCCTGGATGGTGCGAGCAAAGTGGAGACTCGTAAACTGCGACTGACAGCCTGCTGCTCAGGAGACGCAGAAGCGCACACACCACATCCGGTTACATTTCAAAATAAGAGCCTCACTTTGCTCTGAGTTTTGTTCCCTTCGTTGTACAGACACTGGTCCCTGTGCGGAGGCAG
The DNA here is from genome assembly GCF_008729295.1 of Plectropomus leopardus. Lineage (NCBI taxonomy): Eukaryota > Metazoa > Chordata > Actinopteri > Perciformes > Serranidae > Plectropomus > Plectropomus leopardus. The sequence goes on along the minus strand of NC_056466.1, from coordinate 26,954,587 downwards.
CAGTGGATGAAGTACCTGAAAGTACCTATATCTTAATAGAAAAATGACTTTGGTATGAGTTAAAGTCACCTGTTACAATATTATGGAGCACATGTCTAAAAGTATCTGATATTTACTGTAGCCTACTTAGGTATCAAAAGTCATTTTATGAAATTAAATGCAATTAGGTATTGAAAGTAAAAGTAAGCGGTCAGAACTTTTGAGAAGTGAGAAGTTATTTCTCCATTTCACCTTAAAAATAGAGGGTAGATTAGGGTACATTAATCACACTTTTGGCGTTTATTAAAATGCTTGGGGAAATTTGTAAAGTGAAGGGGTTTTTTTTTTTCGGAATTAATGGCATAATTTTACTCAACATTGTATATCAAGGGAGAAATTCTGGTTTTTATTTTTAAGGTCATAACCGTCTCGAGTAAAAATCTCGAGTGTCTCGTGCGAGCTTGACGCATCTCGGCTGCAGTTTGAACTTTGCAGTTCATGAGTTCTGCGCGCTGAAAAGAGGCGGTTTGCTGCTCCCCAGTGGTAGGTCACAAAAAAACAGGTACTACACTTCTCAGTCATCGGTCTAAAATTAAAATATAATAATAAGAGTTAAAATAATTTTGGACTAGCTATATTTACTATGTTAAAATAGATTGATGAGATGCTATGTAACAATTATTTATATGATGTTATATGTGGGTTTGTGGTGGTTCTGATGAGAACATTATCAGTGGCTCTGCTTAATTTTGCTGCCTCAATAATTTGTAACAGCGTGACAGTGAACTAGCATGCACAACACCAGGACCCTGAAAATGAAGCAAATATTTTTCATCTTTCATACATTATTTTACGCTATTTACACCAATCTCTTCTGTGACATACATTTCTGATAATAGATGCCCCTAAATCCTACACATCAGACCTTTAATGTAACTGCAAAGCTAATGACAAAAACAGTGCTAAATGTAAAAACTATATATATATATAGTTTTGTTGTAAAGATAATATATTAAATGACTACAGTAAGAATGAACAAGATTCATCTCAAAAATTAAAGTAGAAGACTTGAAGGAGTTTCCCCGTGCTTTTATAATGGATTTTGCTCAGCATGATTGCTGAACATTGGTGCAACATTTTTATCAAAAACTGCAGCAACAAATGACCTCAGCTGATTAGAAGCGGAGCGTGTAGCTCTCTGTATTTAATTAGATTTTCCACATGAATACAAATGCACTTTAATTAGTGATAACTGGAACCGAACTGAAGTTTTGATGAGCCAAAACAAAAAGTGTGATTAAAAATGTGCATTTCATTGTCTTGGTTGCCTTAATTACATTAGTGAAAGTTTGTAGACACACTTTTACACAAAGAGAACTGCAAATAGAGAAAATGGCATTGATTCATTTGTTAAGAGATAATTTAAAGACTTTAATGAATCCAATTATGGCTGACGGGATTTCAGTTTAGCTTCTTTGCCCTGGGTGCGGCTGACCATAATGATGATAACAGTGTGGTGAGCGACTGTGGATGAATAAAGAATGATTGAACTTCACAAAACAAATGCATTTTATTGATTCCCAAATCCATAAAACAGTGACCACCACAGTAGTGGAAAAACTAAGTTCATTTTCTCAGGTACTTTTAAGTGCATTTTCTAGTATTTCCAATGTGTGCAATTACTGAGTCTATACTAACTGTTTTACATACTTCACTATCGTTATCAGACTATTGGCTTTGAAGAGAGCATAGATAAGTTTTAGTTTAAGTTCAGTTTCTGGCTAAAATTATCTTGAAAACGACTTGAAAAATATAAAATCTCTGTGTCTGATACCTGATAACCTTTATGTCACCATATAGCACAAGAGGGTTAATCTATCAATATATTCATATTTCATGTATATTTTATGATGATTGATTCTTTATTGTCTGTCTCGAGTAAAAACAAAAATTCATATTTAAAACAGCTCAATGAAGCATTGAAACATAATTAATTTATTTTAAATACTAACTGATTTTATCAGAATGTATATGGACTACATTTTGGATTTATTCAAGAATAATGTAAACTGTGTTGTTCAACAAGGAAGATGTGATGTAGCACCGTGGTGATTATGTTGTATATTATATGGATTATAATGACTGATATAACAGTATGTTGTCTTTAAAAAAAAGCTGCTTTTCGTTCTGTAAACATTTTGCCCCCCATAATACAGCTAAATATGATGCATCTTAATACAGTTGTAATACAGCTGTTTTGGCTCTAATACAGTTGCCAAAACATGTTTTTTTCACTGCAGGACTCCGTTATTAAGATCATGCCAAGGTAGTTTTTGCATCATTAGTGTGTTGGTGAAATCAGTTACTGCTTCTGCCCACAAGAAAATACCGTGAATTAGTTTATATGTGGTCAGCTGTGATAAATGCTCATTACATACATTTTGTGGAGAAGAGCACTGGGAGTGACTTTGTGCTGATGTGTTTTGATCCCTGCATCTATACACCTTCTCTCCCTCCATGTACAGTAGGAGCAATTACAACTGAGGACTCACAACTCCAGAATGGAGCGGTTACTTTAGTCAAACAGCAGATGGCGATGTTAGATTTAGAAAAAAGTCAGTTAATAATCATCATGCCATGATGCACAATTTAAATACAGCAAGCAAACTAAGCTGCAGACTGAGCTCTGCTACGCTAATTAAAATAATGTATATGGTAAATTATGGCAAAGCAGAAGTGAAAATAATGCAACACAATAAATCTTAAGTATTTTTAAGGATGTTTACTTGATTTTTCTATTTTGAGACATTATACCTTAACTTCTCCACATTTCAGTGGGAAATACTGTTTTTATTACAACAACATTGGATGCCTTACACGTATAACCGTTAAAAGGGAAGTATGTCCATATTAAAAATTCATATGTAATTCCTCTGGTCTGGGATAGTCTACAAATATTTGTAAAAATGAACAACTCTCTCCGAAATCCAAAAGCTAGAGTGCTAAAACTCATATTTGTGATGTCATAGAAAATAAGGTCTGGAGCTACTAACAGACAATGAATTGAGAAGGATGTTCAAGACGACACCGAGAGCAGCGAATATTCTAGATGGGTAGGTTTTTTGTTTTAGAAATGAGAATGCTATAATAGAACTAGAAAATGAATTTCCTGCAGAAAGTGCTGTGAATGCTGAAAGCTGAAATGAATTGTAAACCATGGCTAAAAATGCATAAATGTAAAACAAATTGGAAAGAGTTGAAATACACTACGCTGGAAGTGGATGCACTGGAGTTAAAGGTACAAATATTTCTCTGTGAGTCATAGCGGGACAGAAGTACAAAGGACTAGAAAATGAAATACTCATGTACGAGTACCTCAAAATTGTACTTAAGTAGGCTACAGTGCTCAAGTTAATTTACCTACTTCCTTTCCACCACTGTTTGCATAAATACATATAACTATTTTGCCACCTCTAGTCAAATAATGTTTAAAAGATAGGGGTAAAGAATTCTGTTTCTACACAATAATGATTACTAAAAACTATAAATATTTCTGAACGTCACAATCCACAAGTAATCTGGAGAGCAGGATAAACGGCCCTTTTTGTGGTACACATTACAGTTTTTTTTACAATGATTAAGTCATGTATTTTGATTGTAAATAGAGTGTCAGAGTGCATAAAAAAAAGCATCAAAAGAGAGTTTGTTTATCTAAATTTTTTTCCCGAGGAGGATCCCCATCCAGAGGTTTGCACTAAGCCCTGGATGTTCTCAAGCCCAGAAATGCCTCTGCATCAACGCAGAGTAAAAACAAACAAAACTTAACTATACAGAGTAGCCTAAGTTTACCAAAGAACTATTTGCTTGCAAACAACAAACTTAGTCATATTTATTAATATGACACGTTAGAACTTTTCACTCTTTCACTTAACCTGAACTAGCCTCATTAACACACTTTTGCTATGTGACTACTTTAATAATAATAATAAATAAATAAAATAAAATAAATACATTTCCTAAGAATGACCCTGAGAATTAGCTCTGGCAGCTCACTATCATATTACCACAAGCAAACTCACTGCAACTGGAAAAAGGTGCTAACAAAGAAAGAAACAAAGAAAAGAGCTCAAGTTTGAAAGCTGTTGGCCTAAAACAAATTACTGCTTCACCTCACATCAGTTTTTACTCACAAGTCCATAGGATGTTACCTGAACGACAGGGGGAGATGGAGACGTGGAGTGTTAGGGAAAGGCTGTGAGGTGATTTCAGGCTAACATCCAACACCGTGATCTGGCTGGTGTTAACAGTTATGAATGAAGCTGTCACTGGCTCGAGACATCTACAGGGTCCAAGGAGTACATGTCTCCTCAGTCCCTAATCAACCAAAACCTCATACACTTTATTACACAGAGACTGTTTAAGTTTTAGGTTTAGCTACATCACAGACACTACCACTAATGTGAACTTCTACCACCATAGACAATATAAAGCTAGAGGCTACTGCTGTCACTAGCATGCTATCATGCTAATGCACTATTCTCAATTGGCATCATAACTTTTAGAAACTAAATCAAATTTGCACAGTATTAAAATACACCCACACACACATTTACCTTCTTTACATTACAACAAGACTTAATCCAAGTGGTATTATTTTCTATGCGAAACTGTTTACAGTTCTGTTCACAGTAACTGTTTTCACATAGGCTACAACATTAGCTGCATCTGTAGCTAACCAGACAGTCGAGACCTCACTCTTCCACTATAGATGAGTCGGCCTACGCTTTGGCTTTATTTGTGGTGTTATTGTGTCTTAGCTATACATGATGTTTTATATAAATTATTCTCTCAGTAAAGAATGTGATAACTTCTCTGAAACTTGCATAATGTGCACTGCAACTATACCTTCATATTTTGTCATCAGTGCCACAATAAAATCCATTACTGACAGCATAATTTATCTTCATCGGTGGAGCAGTGATATATTGGAGGAGTATATTGCTTTGAGGAAACATAATAAAGAAGTTGACTTCTCCGTGGTCAAATCAAAGTCATTCTTGCGTTCTCGTTGTGCTCCAGGCACTGGCACGTGAGATGAAGAATGGGGAGTGGGAGATGTAGGAGGAGGAGGAGGAGGAGGAGGAGGAGGAGGTAAGCATATATGCAGATGGAAATTAGTGGTCCCAGTAAACACCTGGAGCCAGAGGGGGAATGAGATGATCTTATTCACATGCAAGTCTTGTGCCACACTGCTGCTGCTAAAACACATTGCTTTTCATCTACTGCGCGCCAGGAGATAGGTAGGCATCACCTTAATTCCTACCTTGTCTGTGAATGCAGCATTTTTCCTCTAAAGCTATTCAGGTTTTACTTTGTGCATGAACATATTATGTAATTTTCTGCAATGGAGGGGAAAAAACGCCTCTGAAAAACGTGCATGTTTCTTCAGCGTGAGATCATTATACACACTATGGGCTTCACAACAAAAGAGGCCTTTCATTTCAAACTGCAGGGTAGACGCCGATTTCCTAAATGCTATTGATTGAAAATGGCACAGCTGAGGAGCGGGAGAGGAGCCATGAATGGAGACAGTAGATTCTCACTTCCACCGTTTTCCAGCTGTGAACTCTATTGGAGCCCCAGCCTTCAAGGGGGAAGAGGGCCGGCCCTTGCATATGGTGTTTTTCATGGAGTTTAACACACACCACTGTCACTCCCCATATGTGCTTGTATAGTTTTGAGAGGTTTCATCTCAAAAGGGTGATGAAAACAAGCGTGTTTTTTCTGCGTACTTTCTGCACACATGCCCCAGTTTGCACTAATTGCCATCAACTGGCATTCCTCACCATCTGGTTTCATCTCCTGAACATGAGACCATTGACACAGGCTGATAAGCATCCATTATCTGTTGTTAGGGCAATGCTGTACAGATGTCAACTCGGTGCATATCAATACGGTCAATACATTAACCTAATTATTGCTTATATAACATACATCGAGCCTGCCTCTGCCCTATCACCAGCCCACACACACACACATACACACACTCACAGACAGATAACTGAGTGGGAGGAAGGAATGTCATATACCTCAGCATTTAGTTAGCATTGGCATCCAACATGACAGATTCTCCGTCTGGGTCGCTTAGCAGTGATGGCTTGCAGAAAGGGTTTGCCTGTCTGCCTGGCTCTCCTTCACTTGCCCCTTAATTCTGCTCTGTTTCTTCAGATGCCCACCCCCTTTTGTCAAGACGCTGCCATAATTATATAAGAGTTATGCAAACCTGTCTCTCGCTGGCAAACAATGAAACATTTTGAGCTCTGAAATAAATGCTGATAAGCATGAGAAATATATATAGCCACTTATTGTTGAATTCATCATTTAAAGGGAATAGAGTTGTGGCTGGCTGGATGCTGATGTGGAATATTATCATTTTGTATCATTTTATGCAAAATCATTCTTAATTTTCCAGATAAGCCACTGTGGGAAAAAAGTGCCATCATTTGTTTTACAAACACATGGAAACAGGGACAAGATCATGATTTGCAGCTTGCATACACTTGATACTACAGGCCTGGGCAGTACCACGGTATTATGGTATATCAGGGTATTTAAAAACCCGGAAAGTATTTTTCAATGTCAGTCAAAAGTAAAGTAAAGTTGCTCTACCACCACAGGTCAGTCTCCAGTCTCTACTGGTGGGGTTGGGGATAATATGATAGGACTGTAAACAGCCGGCCAGTAACAGTCGATAGAGACAGCGGTGATAACAGCATTTTTTTTTACATCTAACTCCGTGGATTAAGAATTTTATTTCAGCCAATCCTGAGTTGGTGATTGTTGGAACAGTGGATTTACTAACTAAACAGTTAACAGGACTAATCAAGATGGTTTTGGTGAGATTTAGTTACTTTCTGTGGAGTTTGAATGGAATTTGGATTCACAAAGTATATGTTTGTACTTCTGTTTCATAAAGAATATCGGTGTAAAAACTGACTTGTCTTTGACATTTTGTGAGTTTCTATTGTGTATTCATAATACTGTAACTCTAAAAAAGCTTGGGGAAACTAGGCAGTTGCAGGGGGTTGGGGAATTAGTGCCACACAGTGATACTGTCTCATACCGTATACCCCAGTAAGTTCCCCATAGGTGCAAGGTATGGGGAACTTAGTGACCATCCAGATTGTTGACTCTGGTCATTTTCTGTTTTTAATGCTTGTTTTGCAACAGACTCAATATATGAGATGCTGTCAGCATGTAGAGAGGATTTTTTCCAACCTTAAAATTACTTGAGAGTAAATGAGAGGGCAAAAAATGGATGCAGGGGGTTTAAAGTAAATTATAATCTATATGAGCTTTCTTCAGCCTTGTGCTTTTTTCCACTCCCACCAGACTGTTTCCATTTTTCATTCCCTGTCTCGCCAAAAGTTAGATGAGAAGATGGATATCACTCTAATGTTTGTACCATGAATATAAAGCAGGAGCCAGCAGCTGATTAGCTTAGCTTACAAAACGTGTCTACTTTACTCTTCTAACGTTCATTATTTATCAGGTTATATTTCATTTGTTTTATACAAAGCTTACATGCAAAAACACTGTTGTTTTCACACACAGATATGTGTTGGACTATTCTTGGGCAGGCACATTGACTTCCTGAGGTCTCAGCTGGTTGCTTGGCAGCTTCACAATGATGTCGGGACTCCAGAAAATCATGTCTGTTTCTCTTGAACCACATTTTGTTTTGTCTGTCTTCATAAGAGAGAGACAAAATTAAGCTAATGTTTGAATATTCAGAAAATTATCATAGCCAAAGTTATCAAATTACATATCAGTAATGTTTCTTTTGCTACACAAATAGTCCAGCTCCAAAAGACATTCAATTTACTTAAACTTTTAAGAAAACAAGCAAATATTCACATTCATGGTGCGGGAGCCACCAGCGAATGTTTAGTTCCTTGGCTCCTTAAATTGTCCTTAAGGTCCTGTATACAATATTCAGAGTATTAATAAAGCAGCAAACAACTATTTGCTCGTATAGATATGATATCATGATGGTGCTCTGAGCAGAGAAAGTCACGCTCCCACTGTGTCTGTTATGACCGTAGACTGTAAAAGTACTGCATGTAGCTACCATGACATCACCAATTGGTTTGCGGACTGCTGTTTTTGAAGCTTCAAGTTCAGCATTTCCATGGTTGCCAATCTTGTTTTTTTGGACTAAGGGGCAAGAGGGTGGAGCTGCGGAGGAGCAAAGGGTGGATCTGACTGAGAACCCGAGGACACTATGGGCAGACAGCCTGTCACTCAATGCATCTCACCCTTAAAAATACACAACTTTAAGCCTTAATAAAATGTAAATCGGTCAGTTATATAAAAATTCACATTCTGTACAGTTGTCATGGGTGTTGAAATTAGCCATGGAGACCAGTATGCTTTGTTTTTCACTTTCAGAGGATGCCACTTGGTTGTAATCCATGCTGTAATCCGCACTCCCACTGTATAGCTAATCTGGATAGCTGCTAGCCACCGAGGTTAACCACCCCCATGTTGACAGCTGTATGCACACAATTCTGTTACAGACTGATAAGCTCTGGACGTTGCACACAGCTCATTTAAATTACTGATTAATTCGCAAAAATGTTGCTAAATCACTTTCTGTCCACCAGCTTATCCATTATTGTATAATTATTTCAGCTCTTTAATAAATATATAAATAAATATAAATATTGAATCATCACTTTAGCATGCCAGATTTACCATTGTTTTAATGTATTTTTCCCTTACTTATGAGGCACTGGTGCTATACAGTGAGAAGCTCTCTTCTCAGAAGTTAGTTTCACCTGCAACTCAACCAGCAGCAAAGTCCAGCATCCTGACAGCAGCAGGGCAACAGAAGCAGCTTGCAGGGCCCACCAGGCCATCTTTAATTCAACTCAGCTGCCGCCCGGCAGCCACGGGGCGTCCAAAGGGCTGAGTCACTCGCTGAACTGAAGATATGCCAAGAAGAACAGACAGGGGGAAAGCCCAGGCCTCTCCCTCTGCAGCGGGGGAATCACTCCTCATTAAATGTGGACGTGATTTATTGGGTCACCTCCATTCTCGTGGCCTGGTTGCTGGAGCATGATTGTCGGGGATTCGAACAGAGGCAGCTGGATTAGCGGGATGATGTGAGCACTGTGTGTGTGTCACAGAGGGGATATGCAGTCTTGCAAAATGACTGAGCCAATTTGCTTGACACGATTAGAGGGAGCCCACGTTACTCTTGAAATGCAGCGTTGTTCTAGAAACGCATTAAATATTGTGTCCAGTGGGCATTGGCAACATGTCCTGGGGGTGCGATCATGTGTGCTGCTGTAGATGGCGTAATCTGTTGGCAGACAGCAGTCAAATCTCTGCATGTGCACTTTCAGTTTAAAGCATGGCTACTATTACTAATTTTTAATATTGTTTGGATATTTATTTATTACTGTAAGCTCTGGTTGTGTGTCTGCTGTGTCTCATCCCTTATCAGCATTAGGCTGCTCGCTGTTGTGGTTCTCCATCATCTCATTCCCTTCATCCCAGTGTCAACCACAGGGTCAGCACTCATTATGCTCATCTGTGACCTATTAGAGGAAGCTCCGCTGTATGTCGCTGCTCATTTCCTAAAGTGGCGCCCTACTGGTGCCGAGAGAAGAGAACAAACATATCATGGAGACTGAGGGGACACCTTGCTATTCTCACAACCTCTCCAACCCACTCAAGCCCCTTGACAAAACCACAACCTATAAAACAGCAGTGTGTGTGTGTGTGTGTGTGTGTGTGTGTGTGAGGGTTTGGTTAAGAGTTTTGAGGAGCGTTATTGTTGCTGTTGTGTGCTAATTGCCTGTGAGTGGAATTTTATCAGTCCTTTGCTCTCGCTGTATCAACCTGCTGCTGATTGTGAGGTGTTGTCATCATTTTTGCATCACCACAGAAACACATTTGTTTGCAGTAATTTCTGATAACAGAGAACAGAAGAGGCGCTGGATGAAAAAGCACGTAAATAAAATAAAATGAAAATAATTATTTCTTTTATTCTACACGTACAAAAGCTCTTCTTCCAGTGACGCTGATGATGTGTTTGCATGTGTGCACACATAGATGGGCTGTGATGACACATTACTAAACATTCATAATATAGCCTGTGTGCTAAAACAATATGCAATAACTGGATATCACATCAACATTACATTTAAAGTACAGCATTAAATGCGTAGTAAGAGACTACTTACATGTGTTTTATAACATTATAATATCAGTTGTCAATAAATAATAAATACTTTTAATTATATCCCTCAACTAATTTCTCAGTCTTAAAGGCTTAAATGAATTGAGTAATTCCTAATTCCTAATGGTTCATGTTGATTTAATAAATGTATTAATGCAGATTGTATCATTAATTCCTGTTGCTCACCATTAAGCAGCGATTGAGTCATTATGTGATTAGTTATCGCTTAATGAATCATCAATCAATGAAAGTTATCTCACAGTTGCCTCATGCATTAATTCATGCCACTAAATTGGAGGTAATGAGAGGAATATGATGCTGCCTTTAGTCACGCTTTGGTCACGGCTGTATGGATAGCAGTGTCTGTCTGTTAGTCGGTCCACCACTCTGGTGCAGACTGAAATATCTCTCAACAGCTACTGGATGTATTGTCTTGAGATTTTGTATAGATATTCATGGTTCCTAGAAAATAAACCTTCTTGACTTTTAATGATCCCCTGACTTCACCTGTGGCTTCGTGATGAGGTTGACATTTGTGGTTTTGTCTGAAATATCTAAACAATTACTGAATGGGTTGTCATGAAATTTGGTCCTGATCATAAACTGCATAAAGAATGTATGTAGCTACAATCACCCACCGGTTTGTGGACTGCTGTTTTGAAGCCTTGAAATCGGTATTTTGGATGACACAATGTTGATTTTTTTTGTGTGCCAGAAGTGACCATATTTGAGCAAGAGGCTTGAAGCTATGGAGGAGTGAGGGGTGGATCTGACTCAAAGACTGCAGCGACGCCTCACAGACAGCTCATCATTCAAAACAGCCACGTCCTTAAATATGCGTTACTTAGGACCTTAATAGAATATAAACGGGTGAATTATGGAAAAAATTGGTCCCCAGAAAAGTCATCATGACTATTGAAATTAGGCATAGAGACCAAAACTGTTGTTTGTACCAGGCTGTAAACTTGTTTATTTTTTACTGTAACGTTGGGCATTTTAACTTGGGGGTCTATGGAGATTTACTTTTTTTTGGAGTTAACCTCAAGTGGTCATTCAAGGAACTGCAGTTTTTGGCATTTCCACGATATTTTTCAGCCACAGAGGTTGCTGCTTGGTGTCATCATGGAGAAATGCGGCCTCAGTGAACAACAATTGTTGTGGAAACTACCACAGACATTGTTTAGAGTATTTTCTAGGTGTTTTTCTTTCTGTCTGTCTGTCTGTGGACAGATTTTGTCACAACAATACTTTAACAACCATGCAATATGCAGTCACAAAACTTCACAGGTGTGTAGTTGAGATCAAATCTAAGGTCAAATTTAAAGATGGATATGAGTAAGAATAAGTGGGGGTAGGAAGTAAGGAAGGGGCCATTGCCCCCGTCAATTTACGCCCCTGGTCGACATTAACTTTATGTTGCAGATCGCTATATTGCAGCTAAAGTGGTCCCATTGGAAGATGGTCTGTAGGTTGTCTTAATTCTAGACAAGCAAAATCACAACTGTATTTTACTGCAACCATAACTAAAGACCACTTTTTTAAATTACATATTAATTAATATGCCAGTCTTATAGTTCAGAACAGAATATGCATCAGTTTGTTACGATTACAAACTTAATTTGGTTTCCCCATAATACATGACATATACATACATAACACCATGCATTTACCACAGCACACTTACTTAAAAACATACATGCAACCACATATATGCTACATTAAAGTGGAAATACAAAATGCTTTAATTGCTTTTTAGCATAATGAGTACTAATTAAATTAAATTAAAATAATCTGCCCTCTTACTGTGGCAATACTGTGATAAATGTATTTAAATGTGTTTAAGTATGAATAATAGAAACAAAATATGTTTTTACACTGTGCCTGCATGACTGCCTTGTGAATAATGTTAAACAAAACTGCCCATTGGTTGAACCTGATCCCTGACCCGTGCTTTATGAGGTATAATACCATGTACACATACAGTACTTAATGCACAAAGCCTGTAGGCTACTGTGATTCATGGCAGATAGCTTTAAAACAGGTCACAATATTGACTTGATGTCTGAATGCCCTGCATCCATCTACTGCCGACAGTCAACAACACAACTGTAATCAGCTTCTTAAGAGCCAATAAGTTCACTTTTTATCTTTGATTCCTCCCGCTTCTCGCTCGGGGTTTCTCTATATTGAGTCTCAAAGTCTAGTGGAGATATGATTAAGTCTGTAGAACAAGTGTGCTGCCATCGTGATTGGCAAAAAAAAGGGCTCTGTATTAGAGTCTCCATCAGCCCCCGTGCCTTTCTCTCTCTCTCTCTCTGTCTTTCTGAGGCTATCAGGATTTGTGGCTCTCTCCCCCCCAACATTAGATTAACTCCCAGGGTCTGCAAGAGTGTGCAGGAAGACCACGCTCATTACCCAAGCTGCTCTACTTTACCGGGCGCATAAAAGCCCCGCTTTCACCTTGTAATTTGAGTCAGACGGGCTCATCAGGGCAGGAGGCAACAGCGAGATGTGGAAGTGCTGCCGCCACTATCAGCAGATATTCATGTCATATACCGGCTTGATTACACAGGCGGATTCAGAGTGCACGCCTGGCAGAGGCGATGTTCCTGGGGACATATTAAGATCATTAGTTCCCCCAGTAGTGCACCACGGCTGAAGGGATTTGATACACAGTTGTGGCAAAGGCAAACAGAGTCATTTACAATAATGGAGTTCTTAATAGAGTGGATGAATAACACTGCCATATCCCTGTCACAGTGGCGGTTTCAGTCCCTTTTCAAAAATAACTCTGTGGTCTGTTGGCCCCAGTGGAACCTAAATTGAATGCACACTGGTATCCATGGGATGACAAACAGGAAAACAACCTTAATATCAACAAGGATCCAATCATTTATGTAATCAGAGAGGAAATAACAAGATCTCATTTTGCAGCAAAGGAAATGGTCTAGCTCGTAAAAACAGCATTAATGGCTGAGATCCTGTACATACATAGAGCTAAATTGTTTTTGTTTGGCCCTTTAACATTCTGCTGATCGTTTGATGCAGAGGTTTCTACTGTTTTTTTCCCAGTATAGGTTTTTTTGAGGGGGAGTTTTTCTGTAGACGCTGTGAGGATCCAAAGACAAAGGGATGTTGTGCATTGTAAAACTCTCTAAGGCAAATTGTAATGTATGATAATGGGCTTTATAAAAAAAAACTGAATTGAATTGAATTGAATTGCATTGAATTTAACTGAATTTAACTGAAATGAATTGAAGTTAGTAAAACATAACTCAACTTGATTGTGCTATCTCTACCATTTGGTTTAGAAATGTTATGCCAAAAAAATACACTAGATGTAAATGGTCTGCTTTTTCAGTTCTTCTCGCACAGGAAGTTATTAACAAAAAAAAAAGTCACATGAGGTTTTTGTGTGAAGGAATGGCGACATGTTAGTGTTAGGATCTGCAGTACTTGGTCTGTTTCCCCTTGCTTCTACAGTGTCCCCCCTCCCCTCTTGCTGAGTGTTTGTCCCCAGTTTGTTTCCCCTGTTTGTGTTTGTCTCAGGCCGGGCGTGGCTGAGCTACATTACACTCTCAAGCTGAACTCCTCACACACCTGTTGATCATATACTCTGATTGCAAGCTCCCTGATTTAAGCCCAGCTTCTGTGGTAACACCTCGGCCTTCATCTTAATGACATTCTTCATAAAGCTTCTGCTTGGGAATGAACAGATCTTGTTGCTGCCCTGTTTTACTTTCACAAACTGATCATTAAACTGTTTCAACTACTACTACCTGTTTCTTGTGTCTGCATTTTGGGTCCTAACAACAACTGCTAGATTATAACTGTTACAGTTTCAGTGATCTCACTGAAAAGATTTATGGAACTTTAAATAAAAAATAAAAATCTTATGGGTTTGAGTTAATTTAATTGTATCTATCACACACACACACACACACACACACACACACACACACACACTGTATATATAGTGATGCTAAGATAATACATTTAAGATCCTTTTTATTTATCTTTTTCTTTATGAAATAAAAAGATAAGAAAATCTATGAAATTAAAAAAGGATGAAAATTCATTTCTCTTAAAACCATTTATCTAATGTTATTCCATTACATTTTTAAGAAAGAAAGTATATCAGTATAATTTTTCATCAGTTTTGGGATGTTTTTAAAATTGCGTAATGGTAAATATCTCAAAAACATACATGGAAATCATACTAGTACTGGTAATACTACCAATTCCATGGTAAGAAATTCATAGCATATTAAGAGCATTATAATAATACATGGTTTGCAATTTAGTTTTTGTTTTTTTTTTTTCTGTTTCACAAATACTATTAACCGTCATCTCAGCTTGGGTCTGTCAAAAAACAAAAAACAAACACTTCTTTTTTGATAGTATAGCCCCAAGGAAATTTTAAAAATCAAAAGAAGAAATGTTTTCATTGCCTTTCTCTGAGTGAGGACATTAAAGGGTTGGGGTATGGCCATTTTTCAACATAAATATTTCATATTGGCTTGTTTTAGCGTTTCCCCTTCAAATAAAGACAACAGGCATCAGGCTGCACAGAAAATCCTTGTTTATTTCTGCTGTGGTCAGCAGACAGAAAGTTATTCAAAGAGAACCTCAAGTTTGGAAACCACTTTTCATCGCTCATGGGACAGCTGAGTAATGATACACTCAGGTGTGAAATTATTTTACTCTCCTTAATGTAAAACAACAGCTTAACAGAAGAGATCACTGCATGACTGATCTAAGCGAGTGAAGAAAACTGGGTTCAAATAAAGATATGTTTCAATTTTGGTGCTCATTACACAAAGATACATCGCTGTGGGCACCTAATCTTTGGTGACGACCCTATTTTGCAAGAAAACAATCTGCAGAAATGGCTTTAAGCCTGTCTGAAATTAATGATTTGTTCAGAGTTCTGCCTTTAGATTGTTTAAGAGCATCCAAAGCTGCTTCTATGGATCAGCTGGTTGACCGCAGAGAGACCTGCTGCGGTTTACAGAAGATGGAGGAAGACACTCTGTGCTCCTTTTATAATGCGGATATTTCTCCAGAGAGGCATTCTGGGAAAAGGAGGAGGTTAGTTTGACACCTTGCTGCCCACAATGAGCTATAAATAACTACATTTAAAAAACACAAGTATCAGTTAGAATTATCATATAAAGTTAAGATAGTTGTCAAATGTATTACTACAATTAATATCCTTTTAAAAATGACAAAGACTCACCAGCTGTCTCGCCATGGACCTGAGGACAGCTTCCACATCTGCAACCCACATCTGTGTGGAGATGAGAAAGAGAGAGAGGGAGAGTAAGAGCGACAGGTGAAGTATTTCATCATTTAGAGCGAGATGTTGCTAAGCGGAATTGAATCTTGCTCCTTTTGATCACAGCAGACCCACCCCTGAGCCAACAGAGTGGTTTCATGTTTTAGCTGATAAAATATTAAGCAAGCTACAGGAAGTGTTCAGCCTTAGTGGACTTCAGACGGACAGGTTGTTTAGTTTTAGTTGCCAAGGACAGAGTTGTCTCTGATCAGTGAAAAAGCTGTAAAAGACACAGACTTAGCCTTGGAGACATATCCTCATCTGTTTTTGGACAGGTGTTTGTAGTACCTTTAAATAAGGACCTTAAATGTAATTTCTTGATCAGTTTCTTACCGCAAGTGATGAAGTTCTAAATGATTTGACATTCAGAACACTTTTGTTTCTTGTAACATGAGAAATTTCTGTATTTGTCATTTTGTCTTCGCTTTTCTTGTTGGTTTAAAGTGGCAATGTTGCATAACGCTGATGTCATGTTTTTCTGTGCACCGGTGACATTTTTTGGAATTACTTTTGCATATTTTTCAAAAGCCACATCAATAAATATGTTACGTTATTTTGGAAACATAACTGTTTAGCATCCTAGAAGATAACAAAGATTTGCATTTCCAGTCTTTAGATATGACTGGCTACATTTTGTGGCATAAATACAAAATTACAAGTAATAAACCTTGGCTTTAAAAATGTCTTAAAGTACAATTCAGAACACTGACTCAATTTGTATTATTAATCTAAAAGCTGTGGGGTTTTTGTTGTTGTTTAAAAGCTTTATACAGTATGAAGTGTAATTCAGCTCTGAAATGTTGATTGTTCCTCTGTAAGCCATATGATGTGTACTTGTTTATTGTCACTGAGTGGAACAAGGAATATGCACTTGTTGGTGCATGTCAAAAGATGAAAATGGAAAACTTTAGCAACATTTGAATTAAAGTATGACGACAGTTGACAGGTAGCTTTTGGGTTGTTTATGCTACCGGCACTGCCAATCAAATATGATCAAACAACGCACATAGTCCCAATGGAGCAGATTAGCTGGGTTTCAGAGAAATACCTTTCAGGGACAATGAGAAAATTCTTTAGTGTTAAAAGTGTGTTATTTCTAGTAGAAAAAAAGCTTCCAATTTACACTGATAAAACAATCTTAAATTATTATTTTTCCTTACAGATAGGGTTTTCCAACATTTGGACCAGTTGAAAATAAACTTTTAAGAGAGGCCCAAACTTTTTATGTGTCAATGTGTTACAAAGCGAATGCCCACATGGTACCTGCTATGTGCTATGTTTAATCTTTGTACATTCTCCATAAGTCTATCTGTTTGTGTGTCACTGAACAGGATACCAAACCATCTGTAAATACAGTTCTGACCTTGCTGGCAAAAACAAAATTAGTAATAGCAATAATGGCCATGTGTTTATTTTGAAACACATATAGTCATCTAATGAATAACATGATGGCTGTCTGTCAGGCACTCGGGTGGATAGTTATTAAGTTTGTTTGGATATTAACTCCCCAGATAAATTAAAAATTTACACACAGCTGGAGACGGGTTTGTGCCGACAGGCAGGTTTGTCCTTCTCTCTGTAATATTTACTGTGAGCGCAGCATGGTGTCTGTTTGCCGTCTGCGTTGTGTTTCATAATGACTTTTATGTAACGCATCTGTGTTAATAAACTCATTAAGAAGCTAATTAATACATTAATTAGTACAGATTTTTGTCAGTCTAAAATTAATTCTATCGCAAAGCACTAAGGGGATGCAGATAAACTGACATACAGTGAGAACCACTGGTGTCTTTTACTCTGTGGTACTGCCAGTGGTCGGTGGCAAGGGGTCCGCGGCCATGCCGATACAACTGCCGCAAACAGTTAGAAATAATTGGAGGCCTAATTGTGGTGTTTTAAACTTAAGCAAGTTTGTTTTCAGTAAATGTTTTTGTTCTCTACAATCAATGCATTGCTTCAAATTAAAGTGGTATATTTTCTTTTCAAGGAAAAGTCACTAGAAGAACAATGAATCTCCTAAACACAGAAATAGATATATTAAAACAAGATTATTGTTGAACTCCAAATGTCAAATGTACTGTAACTGGGTAATTGCACCAGATAATTAGAAACATCAACTGGAAAATAAGAAACCAAAGAATATCAGTGTGCGAGAGGGGGGTTACCCTAGACAAGTCGCCAGATTATCACAGGGCTGACAACAACAGACGGACAACAATTCACACTAAGATTCACCCCTATGACCAATATAGAGTCAACAGTTAACCTAAACTTCATCTTTAGACTATGGGAGGATGCCGGAGAACGTGGAGAAAACCCACCCTGACACAGTGAGAACATGCAAACTGCACCACCATGGCATGACGTAGTACTTACTAGGCTTTATACTACTGCAGCATATCGGAATTCAGCCCATTCTCATTCCAGTTTGTCAAATACTGTTGCTTGGCCAGTTAGTTTGGTGTCACACTAACACAAAAAAGCACCTTTCACCGTAGTCTGATTTGTTGCTGGTTTCAGTTTGAAGCGCCGCTGGTTTTAAACTGGAACTGCACCTTTCATGGTGGTATTATCTGTTTGAAATGCCACCAGTAATTATGTAATGTAAGCAGCTGAAAGTCCCTATAGGAAGGGCTGGAGGGGTGGTGGAAACGTCCAATAAACCCTTAACAGAAGCCCGTTGTTCCCTGTATCAATGTTGAGCCAAACCATTATGTTTTTTCTAAACCTAACCATGTTTTTTTGTTGCCTAAACCTAACCACATGTTTTAACTGCACAAGGAATTACATGCAAATTTGACGTTTAATTTGAAAAAGACTGTATGCATCCAATGAGCAGAAACGACTATGAAAACAGAAGTTTATTTTTAAAAGATGTGATGCTTGAAGAGGCATAAATTGACACGGCATTCCAAAAAAGTCAACAACAGACACAGGAGGTTACCTAGCGTGTCATATGAAGACGTGAAAGTCCACTGACCAAACTGCAATATTAATCCAGCTGGCTGGTTATGACCTCATCTGGCCAGCCCTTCTGGGGGAGCCACTGTCTTTAATGTATTGATTATGTGTTCGTACGGAAAAAAAAACAGATGTGCGATCATTACATGATGTTGCTCACACTACATATGGAAGGTCATACAATATATATCACAAAAAAGCTTAATGCTTTATGATTTCTTTAAACCCATATCATAGCATACAAACACTTTAAGTAATAGAGCTATTACACATGAGATGTAGCACAATTTAGAGATAAGTAAAGGAGCGCTGACATTGATTGATCTGCAGGACAATACGCGGAGGCACTGTACAAAGAATACATAAAAGACTGTCTAAATGACTTAGTATTGACTGCACTGGGAGAAAACAAGCTGCTCAGAGTTCAGTCAGTTCACAGTTAAATGTGCAAGAGCTGTAAGAAAGACTTCCTAGAAAACTAGACCATAGCACGTTCAGGCCGCAGTGTGTGAACATGAGGGTGAGAAAAGAGGTGGTTCAGAGGTCAGGGACAGTCTTACTCTGTGGTTTTGTCTCTTCTCTATGCTCCAGTCTCGCACGTCCCTCCAGTGCTCCGGCAGACATGCGTCAGTTGCTTGGCTGTCTCCCCTCCTAGCCATGATGTCCCCTGCACACAGTGTGTCAGCGACTCGAGTGCCAGGTCACTGCACAGAACAACGTCCACCCCCTTGAGGGTCCAACTCAGTTTCTTACAATGTAACTTGAGCCTAGAAACTGATACTCTTCTTTAACACAGAGAGCGTGTGGACAGTGTGCAGGATACAAACTATTCTGCTGGTGAGACACAACAAAGCAGTGCTGATGCTTTTACATTTCACTACGGTCTTTATGATTAATGGAAAATGTCATAAACATTAGAGGATTTCAATCTGAAAGGGCAGATTTAGTTATATGTGGCGGTCAGAATAATGCAGGTCTCATCTGTTGACCATGCACCTATTGAGTCTAATCTCCTTGCTGCAGGCTGCCTAAATATCTGTGGAGAGACAAAACACATTGATGTTTTGCACTAAATATGGTTTTAGTTTTACATGAGCTGCAGGTTCCCCAATTATTATTTGTATGTACGCTAGCATTTGATTAAAGTCATACCAAAAGGTCAAACCTGAACTAGACATGACAGTTGGAATATTGTCTATATATGGGTATGTCATTTTTTGTTACGCCAACCTGGAAGTTAGCATCACCCTGGTTCCCTCGTCAAAGAGCCGATGAGATTTTTCCAGTGGATTTTGGATTACTGCATAGAGTAAGCTCTATGGCAAACAAAAAAAAAGTTTATGAAACTAACACGATTTGTGTTTTGAAGTGCAAATGCAATCGTCACAAGTGAAGAGCTAACATTAGGCTACAGATGAAGTACATCAGTGCTTCTTAACCAGGGAAATAGTTTAATTTCATTATCTAATTCACTTAAGAAGTGAGCCCAGTTTGAGTATAGATGCTTTTCATTATGCTAACTTATGCTTCCTCGTGTGCTCTCTCCTCTTGTGACCAGGAAATTGTTCCTTTCCGTGATGGAGGATCTACCAGTCCCTTAAAATCACCTGGAGGAAATAAGGAGACAGGACAGAGGAGTCTTTTGGAGGACTTTAGAGTGAGGAAACACAAGTGTATCCTACTAGCTCGTCCTCACTCCGAACTTGTCAAACTGTTTCGCTCTTTCATTGCTTTGGGCGTGCAAGCGTGATGCCAAAAGTGTGATGCCAAAAGCAATGAAAGAGTGTCCGGTCTACAATTGCCAAGTACATACATGGCAACTGTAGTCCAAATTTCTGTAATGTCATTTGAGACCATGATTTCTTCTGTTTCCACTCTCCTTTGCTGGGAGGAGCTAAAACTCAAGGAAGAGATGCAAGTCAGGTCTTACCCTGACATTTGTACCTAAACCCTAACAAATCCCACTCCTCTTGCCTAAACTTAACCAATCCAACAGACGAAGGCAACAAAGACTTGCCAATCAGAATAAGAGTTGAGTGGGTCATTCCTTCACTATCCTAGGAAATGCAAATTTGTGTAAGGGGAAGCGAGGAGACACGTTAGCGTAATGAAAAGCAACCTAAGGGTCCCGAGAGTGACTATTCTGATCTAGTTAACAACTATAGTAGGCTAAAAATCATAATGTTTGAAGATGGAAGTTACTGAAGCGAAATCTTTTCATATATAAAAGCCAGCAACATAATGTGCATCTATGTAGTGTTTCTTGACACACACACACACACAAATTGAGAACCACCGAACTACACGGGCACACAACTTCAACGTTACCACCTCAACGTGTACGTAGCTAAATATTTTTGTTTTATTTTATTACTGTATTATTGTTTTAAAACAACTTTTATGACAAAATGTGTTTATCATTTTAGTATTGTTTACTGCACACTGCTTTTTCTGCTGGTGATATTGAGTTTACACAACATGCTAAAGACCAGAAAACCAGTCAGATGAAATCATATGTTCTGCTGACAAAACATGTTGCTGTGTTTCATTTCATACTGATAAGTAAAATGCTGCTTAGCTGACATGTTCTAGGGAGAATTATAAAACAAAAACGCATTGCTGTCTCTCCGGTCTAAGACGTGTTTTCCTTGTGATCTCTGTATTTGGTGTAAAGGTTTTTCTCTCTTACTGTACAATAATCATTTTAATCATCAGGTCATCAGTGTTCTGTGCATCATGTTATGTGGGTGTTGGAGTGCTTACCACCAATTTCCATGACATAGACATGATTACGTTTAATGTCCCTGACAACCCTTGTAGTCTCATTCAGCTAACTGTTAACAATCGCCCTTTTGAAGACACTTAGAAGCTCCAAAAATCACGAGTTGGGTATTTATACTGATGTATTTTCCGCATAGAAAACATTTTGAAAGTCTCTTTAGCTTGTGTTAACCACAGACCTTAGTGGAGGCATCAAACCAAAAAACAATTCAAAAAACCCACTGATTGGTAGACAATGATTTGCAAAAATGCTCACTCATTTCTGGGTTTTAGAACTCTAATTGAGTTTTTACCAAACAAAAACTCAATTAGAGGATTTCTTTCTGGCCTGTTGGTTTGTAATATTCTACAAGTATATCTAATAAAATGGTAAGTCAGACATACAAAGCAATTTTATCCACCCACAGAAACAGTATTATTGTGTCGACTGTAGAAACTAATCATCTTTCTATTGAAATAAATGAGGGGCAAATAAAAATGACAAAAGGCCTAATATCTAATAATCTGTCATTAAGACAATAAGGGAGGAAAGCTGTAATTAGCTCTTATACACACTGCCCCCCAGAACATTTTAGTCTTTGTGTAATGAGGTTTGTAATAAGACTTTCTTGGAAAATCTACATGTAGTTCAATTAATTCTTCCAAACAGTGATTAATCTCTTGGTGCTGTGGATCAACTGATCGTCACAGAGAGTGTAAAAGTGACCTCGCCATGGAAGGTTTTGCTGACACAAGAAAACAGTATAGTTATCCTTGCTTACCTGAGGCGGAGCCCTCACTTCTGCAAGTCTTTGCTGCTCTGCGCACATGGTGCCTCATTCTCCCCCGAGTCCTTTGGAAAGCTGAGAGGAGGACGAGATGGAGGTCAGAGTGGACAGAGGTGTGTGTTACAATCACAAACAGATTTAAATTAATTGGATAACAAAATGAACAATGAGAAGAAATGAGAAAGTGACAAATAAGGGAAAGATGGAGGGATAGCCGTTACATTGCAAGAAAATAATCTGCTGCCAAATAGGGAGAGAAATGGGGTTATGTGTCACAGAGTCGCAAACAGAGAAATGTTGGACACTGTGTGTCTATGTCTCATTTTTATTTTGGCATGTCTTCAACAAAGTCTTTTAATGGTTTGAATAGAAAGCAAAGTGAAAATGTTCCTGCTTTGAGTTGCTTTTTTGTGCACTGTCACTTCCTGGACCAACAGTCATGTTATTACTGCAGTTTGTAAAGCGGTGCAGCAAGTTGGCACAATTACTCAGTGAGCGCACACAAAACAAATTGGATCTCCTTATGATTTCTTTTCATCCTTTTCAACAAGGGGAACAAGAAGTTCTTTCTGCTTGTGCTGCTCAACACTTTCCAAAGTACGTTCTTGTTAGCGTTTTTTTTACTCTCTACTTTCTAAGTAGCCACTGGTTTAACCCTTTAAAAACTGATCAACTTGGCTTGGTTTCTTTCAATAACATGAGGAAATGACCCGGAAATTAGTACAAGAAAATAACATGAAAAAAAAAAAAAAAAAAAACAATCATAAAAGAGACAAAAAGAAAATCAAAGTTTAAAAAGTGCTTAAATATTATAATAATTCTGGAACATGATTTAAAATGGATATAGTAGTGAGTGACTATAGTTTGTCCCAAGCTTTTTTCTTTTTTTCAAGACATATTACCCTCTCCTTTCTAAATCTATTAATTTCTTGCAGTTAGTTCCAAGTTTTTGAAAGAAATAAAGCCAGTATGCTCAGGGTTCAAAGATGTTAATACTTGTGAAATGCAGCACAAGAAAAGTGATGTGGCTCCAGGTTTCAAAGAGTTCGTAAACACTGTGGTGACAACCACCAGAAATGTGAAAATTGCTTGTTTTAACTGTAACTAAGTGTTTAATAATCAGAGCCTGACATAACTTTTACAGCCTATTTAAATGTCAGTCGATATGTAACAAAAGAGTTGCAGCTAAAAATGTCACAATGTCTGCCTCATAGTGCTGCTCACTATGCCTCTCTCTTCAGCCACATTTCACTTTTTCTCAGGCCCCTTTACTGTTTTTTCACTTCATCCACTAGATGTCTTCAGTTTTCCCCCCTTTTCCATCACCTGACTGCCCCGCACAGTACACACCTGTTTCCTCTTCCCTCATCAGCCCTGCAGTTTATAACCAGCCCTTTACCATACTCCTTGCCAGCTGGTCAAGTTTATCGTCAAGAGTTCAAGTTCCATCCATTTGTTTCTGATCTCTCCCTGTTTTCTTCCTGTTCTGGATGCACCTAAATTTGGCCTGCTGCCCATTTATCACCTGTTTCAGCGACCTTTGTCATATTTGTTTACCTGCCTGAAGTGCTTCCTGGTGTTGACCTTTTCCTGCCCCACAATTCTGTAAGCCCACAGTCTTTGCAATAAATCACTATACTCTTTCAGACAGTGTGCATTGTCTGCATTTGCATCCTATCCCTGTTACTCCAAACACCAGTCATGACACAGAAATGTCAAAGAAACAGTATGTCCCCAACACAGTTTGTCCATCAAGGAACATTGACAACTTTAATTTTGCCATACTAGCAGGTTAGCTCTTTGGATGGCATTAGTTTGGCCTACCCACTTTGGTCCAGACTTCAATTTCTCAACAACTGTTAGATAAATTGAGATTATATATTGGAGAAACATTCACAGTCCCAGGAGGATGTATCCCAAGGACTTTGGTGACTAATGACATTTCATCAGCTGTTCTTTGTGGTTATTGCTAATTAGCATATGTTAGCATGTTAACAGCAGCTTATTTATGTTCCCAGGGCCCTATATCACCAAGCTCAATATCTTTTTAATATGACTCATTTGGGAGACCTTGAAAAGAGTATTATGTTCTTAGACCTCTTATTTATAGCATCAAATAACTATTTAAAACTCAAGTTATCAGACAACTGAACAATTAAACATCAGGGTGATAAGAACTACCTAAAATGTCAGAAATCATCATTTGACATGTTCTTTAGGTTTTTAGTTTGGACCATGTCCCATCCACCAACATGGAGGTGCAGGGTTAATGACCTATACTGCAGCCAGCCACCAGGGGGCCATCGAGATGTTTTAGCTTCACTTTTTGAGCTGTCATGTTGTCTACCTTAACATACAGTGTATGGTTTATATGAGGAGACATAGGACCCTGGGAACATGGGGATGACCCAATCCCAGCTGACTCCCAGTATCGTATTGTAAAGCATCCATGTGTGTGTATGTCATGTGAAAAATCTAAAACATTAGAGCAAACTCCATCATGTATGATCAATGGTAAAATTCCTTCATGTTGCTGCTAGCAGATATTGTAAGAAAAAAGAAACGGAAAAAGGTTTACAATAAACATGTAGCACATTTGCTTAATAGAACATTTTCTGTATTTATCCAAGATGAACATGAAAACAGAAAAGAATGTTTAATGTGAAAATGTGTCCATATGGTGACACAGTTTGTCTGGATATGTTTCCTCACTATATACTTAGTTGAATATTATGCTTTCCAGTAATAACTTTCCATGAAATGCTTTCCAGTAAAGTTTCTGCATGCCACATTTATGATGCAGCCTTTCAGCAGCTGAATACAGCACAACTATTATGTTCATTTAGTTGAATGCCAAAACAACAGGATGGCTATTATTGGATGTACCTGTATAATTAGGTAGAGTATCAGTTTGGGTCTGCAACATTGTATGAGAAAGATGATATTTCTGAGAAAAAAAAGACTCTAAATCCATCACACAGTTTGTTCAATCTCTGAGCTATAGGTATCACATATATTAAAGTCAAAGTCAAAGTCAAAGTCAAAGTCAGCTTTATTGTCAATTCTGCAGTATGTACAAGACAAACAGAGAGGATTGAAATTACGTTACTCTCAACTCTCTGTGACAGAGAGTAGACATAAATATATATATATTTAAAAAGAGATAAATAAAACTGTACAATTCAAACAATGACACATTAAAAATAGACAAGGCAACCCCCCCTGAAATGTCATATTGATGGCAGATGTCTGCTTATCATACATGAGCAGTGTTTGTTCTGGCATTTATGTAAAACACCCTCCATAAAGGGCATCTCGATCAGCATCGTTGCTTGTTTTGTTTTGTTGTTTGAGTCTGTCAGTCTTACGACATAATAATCTTGGCATTTGCAATCAGTATTTACTAGTTTCATGTCAACTCAGAATAGTATCCTCCTCTCGGAGATTCCCCTCAGTGACAACAGTCACTATGAGGCTAACTAACAGAGAAAGACAAAAACATTTCACGGTAATCAGCTCGTTTCCCGGCACACAGTCATCTTGGAATCAATTCCAGCCACAAACCGTGGCGTTATTCACACCATATAATTGCTTTGTTTCGTCCGAAGATTTCTAACGTCGTAATGAGCTAAAGATCCAAGGACAGACCTTACCCAGGGGGCTAAGCGTCTGAAGGCGAGAAGGGGTCTTGGAAAATGACTCATGTAGTGGGCTCTACTTTGTCATGCTCTGGCATTAGACATGGATCTCCAACTGAGGCGCCGCACCTCATTACACATAATTGTGCAGAGAGATCAATATCTGACAACCTGAGGATGATGACATCTAAAGCAATTTATTCTCAGACATTATTAAGATCACAGCACATCCTGAGCACTGGAAGAGAGCAAAACTATTCTGCTGTATTTAAATATAAATGAAAGAATTCATGTAAAGCTTTCAACCTGAACCTCTGGTGGTAAAAACTGGCGCATGGATGCCTTTACTACTGCTTATAACATTAGGCTGAAAAATACCCGTGTAAAGATTTTAGTTTTTCAGTAATCACACCAGAGTTTTTGGTCCAGAAATAACAAGTTTCCTTCCATGGGGTCACAAAAGAATACTGAGTTGGGCTGGTTTCCTAGAAAGGCTGTAAATTAAACCATGCCTGAGACACTTCTGAAATCGGGATGACTACTGAATTAAAAATGATTAATTTCAACCACGTAGCATGTTAGTCTTAATTAGTGAGAGCATATGCACACAGCACTGGCCTGAGGGTGTTCATTAAAGCTATAATGGATCACAAAATGGCCATTTTTTTAAAATGATAAAGGCTGTGCTGCAAAAAGAAAGGGCAAGTGTTAAGACTTGCTTCTCAAACACTAATTTACCCTTTAGTCTTACTAAGATGGACTCAGAGTTTATATAGACCATGAGCCCCTCTCCCTGATGTGGACAGTCTACCAAAAGATGGAGGAAGCAACCAGGGACATACATAGCAAGCACAGAAAACACAGAGGCCATGTGATATAAAGAGGAGTTTACATTCTGTCATTATTCATATGTTACGTAAATCAATGTTTTTGACAATATTTCAGTATAAATTTGACTGTTTTAGGGAAAAAAAACTAAATTTAATCAATGTAGATTTCTCTCCATAATTATTGTACAAATTACTGTCCAAACTGTAGAATTAAAATGAGCATTTTTTTCTCTGCAAGAGAACATAATGTAGGAGGATAAAACTTACAGAAAATATAATTGAGCAGTGAAATGAATAAATAGAGATTATGTGATTTATTTCAAAGCACTCAAAAATTTCACAGAGTTTGGTTGGTGGTTTGACAACAAAGGTTTAGGTGGGTAGGGCTCTGGTAGTGGAATTTACATTTTTTTTTAATTCTGGCAGCAGCCCTGCTAGTATAAGACTTACAACTTCAATAACAATCATAAATTTAATCTTAATTACATTGCTATTACTGACTGTATCTGCAATAACCTTCAGAAGATATTTCCACAGTGAATGAAATTGAACAAAATACTCAGGAAGGCTCCACTTTAACCGCAAGGATTTTGCTTGTTTAAAACCGATTTTGAGGAAAATCATGTATTCAGGCAGTAAAATTCAAGTCAAGTCTCCATTCTACCGCTCTCTTATTATGTGTTTTCTTTAAACCTTTAACTGTATGAAACTGAATAACTTTCATTGTTGCAGTAACAGAAAGCAACATGAATAAGTTGCAAATCCCTGCTCTGCTTAGTCAAAGGTTTACTAAAACAACAACTCACGTCTTGTCTCGGCTGATGAAATGCCGGCGCAGCACTAGAGCCAGAGTGGAGAGAAACATGATGGTGGTGCACATGGTCCCCAGAGCCCACCACCCCGCAGCCAGAGAGACAGCAGGGTCAACACGAACCATCCATGCTGAATCCACTTAGCACAGCCGGGGAGACCTTTATGTCTCTCCCCCTCTCTGCCTGGATCAGGAACACAGGGGGGATTAGACAGTCCCAGATTAGAAAAGATGACATGGTGTATTATTGAGGCACAGCACCACTGCACACCTAAGCTATGTTCTGATGTGTGCACACTTATCGTGTTCACATATTTACTGCATAATATCCAATGAAAAGCATCTGCCCTCAGGCTTTTGTTTTTGGACAGTCACCTTAGATATCTACTCTATATTTGAATCTCTGCAGTTATGATATCTTCCTGCTGTAACATTTCCTGTCATGCCAGACCTTGTTGTTCCCTCAACACCCAACAATCACCTGATCACTACCTACCTACCTGCACACCTGCCCCTCATCACCCTAATAATAATATATATGCCTACTAGTCCACCTGCAGCTCTCATTTGCTGGACTGTCTGTGTGCTACTCAGCCTTTTGTTCAAGTACATATTGTAGTTACCAGTCCCAGAGTCTGACTGCAGTATATTTACATAATGTTAAAAAAACTTTTTTCGTTTCTGTTTTTCTGTTTTTAAGTATTGTGTTAGTCCAACAAAAACTGGACTTTTAAAATATATGTAAACATGTCAGAACAACTGAAATTGTACTAAGTTGAATTTCTTGAAGTCGGACTAACACATGCAGAAAATGTGGTTGGGGATTGATTGAGTTTTATATATGTACGTCCTCAACCGGACCTGAACTTGCTTTGCCATTCTGCACATGCTCCAAAGTTCCCGCGTCTGGCTTTGACCCAGAAGTTGAACAACATAAATTCATAGGAGAAATCCTGGAAAAGCAAAAAAAGAAGAAGGAGGTAACAATTCAAAGCAAGACAAAGGTAAAGGGTAGAGTACAGACGAAATGTACAGTGCCAGACAGTTATCCATTTTTTTCACCATTCAACAGCAACTGGAGAAAAGTCCAATAGCAAATAGCTGAAAGGAGGCTTATTGCCACCTACTGTGGTGGAGTTGGACATACTAAATTGATTCCCCCCTGGTGCTTGTATAGCCTACTGGGACAGTAGTCTAATTAAATGGCCTAATTGAGCTATAACTGTAGCCTGACTTTACTGTGCATGTAAATGTACTGTGTAATGCTTTGATTTATGTTTATATTTCATAGGAAAATTCCACTGTATCTGGCTTGGTGCTTAATAATTACAAAATGTCTGAAAACTAAACACATAGGCTACACACTCACCAGATGGCGAGTCTATGCCATCATACTGTATTTACCACTAATTAAATGCCTTAACAACAAGACTAAAGCTCTGCAGTCTGTGTTCAATTATGTGCTTCATATCGAAATGTGCCACTAGCAGTTCTGCGCATTATTACAGTAAACATGGAAATATGACCCTGTGTAGGAAAATATAAATTTTGCAGTGGGAGCATTATTCAGTTATTCAATGAAATTATACTGGTTTTTCAACAAGGCACCATAAATTGACCCAACACTGGCTCTGTGACACGATTATTTGACCTAAATGTTAACATCAGCATGCTAACATGCTAAAAATGACAATGCTAACATGCTTATCTTCAACATCATAGTCAGTCTAACATTTACAAATTAGCACCAAACACAAAGTGCAGCTGAGACTGATGGGAATGTCAAACAGTTTTGCGAGCATTAGGTCATAAAGGAAAGTACAAGACAATTTTTAATTTTGGCCAGATCGTGGCGCTGGATAAGTCTAGAGGTCATCAGAGATACCACAGTTGATCCATAGGGGGACATGAATGCATGTGCTAAATCTCATGGCTATTTTTCCAATAGTTATTTAGACATTTCGCTCTAAACCACATGTTAGCCTCAAGATGGCGCTGCAGGACAGTTTTGGGCCTTAGTATTCATCCTGTGGGGAACATGAGTGATTGTGTAAATGTAGTGTCAATCCATCTTTTAGTTGAGATATTTCTCTTGATAAGTGAAAACTTGCTAGTCATGCTAGATAAAAAGTCAGGGGATTATGAGAGTAATGAAGATTCACCCTCTTGGGACAATGACTTGTTAATGTGCTGTTCATACAATATGCTCTCCGAAAAAGTATTCCTGTGTTGTAAATCTGTAAATAACTGAATGTCACGAGCTGTAGCATTTTAAGCCACATTACAAGCTGTACTAGTATGTGATGACCATTGTTAAGGGGAACAACAACAACCTTGCTACATAATGAGGATGACTCCAAGGCACAGAGTGGCTCAACAAAATGGACAAGCACACACACACACACACACACACACACACACACACAAATCAAATCCTAAACCTCCCCATTCTCTGTCTCATTAGGCTGAAGTTATATTTCTTCCAGACAGCAGGACGTGAATATTCTCAAGCCAGCGATGACATTCCCAGTAACGGCATCTGTGACTCTGCTGTCACCGCCCTGTCGTGAAACCTCTGGTGCATGGACGGCAGACAGATGGAAGTTCACACAAGTGGCTGTCAGGAATGTCAAGTTGCAGCGATGTGGCTGCGCATCTCATCTGCAGCTTTGAGACGAGCCCATGCTGCCTAATTGGAAAATTCTCCAGGCCTCCTCTCGAGCTTTGTGTTGATGGAGAGCTGCAGGGACTCACCGGTGCCTAAAAATCAGGGGGTTTAAGTGTCACACAGAGCTGTTATTTGTGCTGACCTGCATGTGCTGGCTGGTTTAGCCGTGCTCTGGGCTTGTTTTACTGAAATAATTAAGGGATATTGAGACACTTTTATGGCCATTTTGAGCAGTTAGCTCCTGGGTTTCTGAATTTCAGTAATTGTATTGAAATTGTTCAACATATAGACAGTACACGAAAAATAAACTGCTATTAAACTCTGTTCACTGGGTAGTTCTGTCCTGCATGCATATGTATTTAAGTAAAAATATCTCAACAATTATCGGATAGATTGATGTGGAATTTGGTACATACATTCATTATCCCCAGAGGATGAATCACACTGACTTTATTGACCCCCTGACTTTTCCTCTAGTGCCACCATGAGGTTGACATGTCAACAAGTATTTCTTATGACATTTTGATTAAATCTAGCCCAGACATTCATGTTCTCCCATGTTCCCATTCATGCTCAACCCATTAAGCAACAAATGTGACATCAGGACATTTTTTACTTGTGGTTTTGGCATCAAAACTGGATTTTTAAACCAGATGCTGGGATATTTCCAGCTATGATTTTGGCAACAAAATTTGGTACTTCAAGAAAGCCCTTGGGACGTTTTCTATTTGTGGTTTTGGCAACACAACAGAGTATTTTCAAAGAAGACATACACACATACACCAAGACTGAACATTTTTAAGTCGTGCTTTTAGCAACAATACGGTATTTAAAACGGGACACGGGATAAAAATCGGGACACTTTTCAATTGTGGTTTTGGTAGTAAAACTGGGTATTTTTAAACAAGACATCAGGCCTTTTCAAGCTGTCTTTTCTGTGACCAAACCTTGTCATTTTTTTTCTCTCTTTCCCACATTTCCTTAAAACATAAAGTTTCAAGATGTCCACTACATATGAAATATACAGATACAGCTTACATATGGTCTGCAGAAATGTACAATGCCAACATGTATTCTTGTAAGTGTGTTGCTTTTGGAAATCATTAAGTGAGTAAAAACACCCACAGAGTCCTGCGAAGACAAAATTTATATACTGTAGGTGATCACTGGTGTACGGAGACCATTTGCTGCCATTCAGTTTATTTTGTAGATATTTGTATTTAACAGAAACAACACTGCATGGTTTAGGACTTATTGCATTCGACATGTATAGTTTATTCTTAACCTTGGAAACAGCAGTCTGTTTTTAGCTTCCAAGTAACAGTTCCTGTTGTGCTTCTCATAGTTAACCTGTCATTAGCCTCTGTGTGTTCTCAATAAGACTTTTTCCAGGTGTGCTGATCAGCTCGTGTTGCCGGCGCTCTTGGGAAATGTCAATATCTGACAGTCGAAAAATGTGTCGCCATGGTGACAAGTCAGTGTCCTGTCGACCAGGCAGTACACGATGGAGACACTCATTGGAGAATGACTATTTTCAGACTTGCGGTGTTTACCTGCCTCACATATTCCTATTACTCTCACCAGGCAGCAAGATTGTAAAACTGATTATCTGAATATTGTATCCGAATCCTTTAGGCATTAAGTACATTTCAACCCAACTATCACACAATAAAGTTGTGTGAATAATGCTGAAATCGTAAAATAAAATTAGTCTGAAATACAGCACGTAAGACAAAAGTATTAAAAACTTCCCTGAATTCAGAAAGAAGATATAACAAAGTTGTCTTTGATGATTAGATGTACGCTTTGAATAAATTGCTGTATGGATTTGAAAAATGAGTGTCTTCCTCCCTGCATGAACCTCCCACTGGAGCCTTAGATAGAGTCTCGCCTGGAGCGTCAAGCAGCGAACGGGAAACCATTAATCATTGATTAAGAACATTTACATCTCATTCCATTTAATTATCTCTTGTTCCTGAAACAGTGGGACTGCCAAGCAGAGTATCTGCACTGACTACCTGCAGGCAGGAGATATGTGCCGGGTTATCTGGGTCAAGTTCACCTTTGGCTGAGGAGGAAATTTAAAAACCAGGATTAGACTGCAAAGACAGAAAAAAAACATACTGACTCACCCCTGAGGAGCAAAATCATTTTAACAAATAAAAAACATAGAAAAATAATCCATTCTCTGCCGTCTCTGCTGCCAGAGTCCTCTCTAACACAGCAGAGTGGAACGAGTCACAGCAGCTCTCAGATCTTTGCATCGGCTTCATTTGTGTCAAAAAACTGATTTTAAAATACAACCGGTTTATAAAGCACTATGTGGTTTGGTACCAAAATACATTTCTGATCTGCCTCTTTATTATGAACCATCCAGACGTCCCTGGGAGAAGCAGCATTCATTTTCTGAGCAACATATCACAGTATCTGCAACCTCTGTTCTTCGGCTTGAAACTTTGGTAATATTTTAGATTACTGCCCACAGTGTACAGCGTTATTCTTCCCAATTTACAGTTTATCTTTTGTACCAACACTGTTGTTCAGTAGGCAGCACTGCAACCTGAAAAAGTGCTTGTTTAAAAACACCTAAAGTACTCATATTTTCTATGTTCCAAGATTGTCACCCCCTTATTGCCCAAATACACATCTTATTCTGATGACCTATGTATGTGTCAGTATTTACTGTACTGGTGCACTGTTAGTAGCCTACAAAAATGATATTGTTATTTGGGAAGAATTACTCTGTTCTTTGCCATGATCTAAGGAATGACCTAAACTTTTCTGTTTGCCACTGCCTTTTATTAATTCCAAATTTGGGCTTTTCATTGGTGTCTTGCACTTCATTGTATTTTCTTTTAATTTTTCTGTTTCGCCTGTTTTATTGCCTTTGAGCATTTTTCTTAATCTTTGATTTTATTTTATTGTTTTAATATCCATCTCAAATAAAAACTTTTTGTATTTTTCAACCTAGACCCTATTATCCCATGTTTTTGCATCTAGCTAATAATGAGAACAGCATTTTTTTTTAATGTAACAAATGTAACCACCCAGGGCATGTTTGGATGGTCAATGTACATCCACTAAAAGTGTTTTTTTTTGCCACTGACAGGCTCAAATTGTTACTAGAAACGATTTACAGTATTATGGAAAAGACCCTATGGAGATATTAAACATTTTTCTTTATCTTTCGCTTGATCTGGTCTGATTGTTATTATGTCTAACCAAGTCTCACTCAAGGAGAAGTCTCATTCTGAGATTTTGTCAGAGGTGGAAACAGATCAAGCGAAAGGCAAAGAAAAAATTCTGAGCCTGACAGTGTCGAAACCAAGAACTTCTATTGGACGTACATTACAGGTGCCTAATGCCCCAAATAGTTAATCTCGCTCAGTGTGAGAATTTTGAAAATTCCATTAGTCCGTTACAAACAAAAGTATGGGAAAATAAGGTCCAGGTTGAAAAAAGTGAAAAAGTTTTCCTTTATTGTGTAAACTAAATGTAGTCTGTCCTTCAATGAAAAACAACTGAATCACTGAACAACATCTTGGACTGTTACACAGGAGACTGCTATTCATTTGAGCCTTGATCATGATCGTGGTCCCCAGAGGCCTACAGTTTCAATGCTGTATCCATAAATATGCCCAAAACATGATTATTTAAAAAAATGGGAAAAATAGCACAACACCTGCAGTAACATTGTAGTTTTCATTCCTTTTCTCAAAGATAGAACTGCATTCTACACATTCTATCATTTCCTAAAGACAGAAACACATTTTACCTGATTTCAGTGTGGTCTCTGTTAGGAGTTTACTTTAATCCCCTTGCTGCAAGTCACTTTAGGTAAAAATGTGAGTAAAATGTATAAATTTAAACATTTTTTTTCCAGGTGATGTAACCTGCATGTAATATTTATGGTGAGCATGGACCAGCAGCCCACTGCCTTTGAATAGACTTTATGTAACTTCTGCACCCATTATTGCACTAGCGATGGCTCATTAATTTCTGCCTTACATTGTGCATTTATTTTATTGTTGAATGTTGTGAAATCTTGCATATCAAATCTAATGGATTTGAAAGAAAAACCAAAGAACTCTGAGACAAATTTACAAGTATATTTTATTGATGGTCATGATTCATTTTCACCAGGTCTGCGAAGGTACAAGTCTGTGGTAGGCTGTGCAAACATGCTCAAAACACTACAAAGCCACTGCACTCGCTCCCACCGACAACGCAGTATACAATGACATATTCAGATACAGTATTCAAATACATAGAATCCTTCTCGTAGATATATTTAGAAAAATATAAAGTCCTAACTTTTCAACTGATAGACAGAAACAGTTCACAACAAAAACACATAGTTCCACATATGCTGTGATGCCCTTATTTGCTGAAAGAGAATGAATGTGTGGTATGAATTATTGAGCAATGTTGGTCTAATTTTCATCTCAAAATGACTGGACATATACTATTTTGGATTAGGTGCTACTGTAGTACACTTGGCATGTGAGGACACGCCCAACTCACTATTAAATGCAAGACCATGTGTGTGTGTGTAACAAAGCAGGAGAGAAGTGATTATGAAAGCGAGTGAGCATTATTGGGATGTGGCTGCACATAATTGTACGTTTGTGTCTGTAACTTTATGATGTGGCAAGGAACATGCTGCATATAGACAAAGAGGACATGAAACCTGCAGCTTAGCCAACACAACAGTACATCTCCATTGTGTGTGTGTGTGTGTGTGTGTGTGTGTTTGCAGATGGGTTTCATACCTTGCGCTGATTGAGGTGTGACCTCGGAGAGATGCTGACGTCAGACTTTGCCAGAGAATAGGACTGGTGGATATTTTGAAACGGATCGTTTATGACTGACAAACAGCTTTACTGCCTCCAGAGCTATTTGGCAAGCAAAGTGGAAATAGTTTACCTTGAGGTTTGTTTGACTCCTGTGAGTATTTTTATCTATTTATTGGCATAGGACTCTCAAGTTCAACTTGAAGAGGAACTTGTTTAATGGGCGCTCTGACTAAACATGTGTTGAATTTAAATGGCCAGTTTACATTTTACAGATACTGAAACCCAGAGTGGCTGCACTTTTTGTTTAAATCTTTTTATCATGATCATAAATTAAATTATCTAGCATCTTAAGGAAACATACTCTTTTATCATTTTATCATTAATTTGAGATGATGGGATTTATTCTTGGTTGTCCCTGGCTTCCATACACAGATGTGGATTAAACTATATAAACCTTTCATGGAAGATACTTGGAGATTTTTATTATAATTCACACTGGAATATCATGTTGATTTGTCCAACATAGGTCTCTAATTGCATTTTTAATTGCTGCGTTTGGAAATTTGATGCGTCATTATAGTAATTATTTCCAATTATCACAACTTTTTGCAAATGTGACTATTGAAAAACTGGTAAAGTCTCATTTCATTTTAGAGGTGCTTAAAGCATATTGATTCACTCAGTTTATACCTCTGCTTATCATGAAACTCCTGCTGCAGGACCTCAGCTCTGTACCTTAGACAAAGTCACACACAGTGACAGGACTAACTGCTAGCATAACATGGCTAACGTTACCCAACGGTTAATAACTGTTATTAACGGGTTTAATGGCAGAGTCTAGCTGTTTTGGTGTTGGTGTCGGATGTCGATCGCTGCTGCAAGGATTTGGCCCAAGGTTCAAAATATATATGACACTGGGCTGTGTTAGCGCATGCTAACTGGCCAGAGAGAGCAGGAGGGCCCTTTAGCTAGGTGAAACGGCAGCAGCTGATTGGTGGTTGCCCCTCCTACTACCATCACAAATAGATTCAAATTCTGTAGGAAACATTGAATACTCATAATAATAAGCTCAGAATTGCAATTTTCACATCCTTTTGCAATTTCATTGCAAAAAATCACCTATCACAACATGAATGGCAATTTTTTTAGAAAAGCTGCTGTAAAATCAGACATCTCAGGCTGCATAAATCCAGAAAACACTTCACTAAATCCTGGAGGGACTAATAGTCAGTAATCATTAAAGAAAAAAATATATAAATTCAATCCAAAATATAAAGCATTTGTTGCCTTTGAGTTCACTGTTAATACAGCAGGATAGCCTTGTGTTTTTGTGTGCAATAACTTAGACAGTTTGGGTTTAACTTAAATATTCAGTCCTTGATCATGATATTAAATGAAATTAAACTTGGCTTCTTTTAATAAAAAAGTTTCCCCAATATTCTTCCTGGTTGATAAGAATCCAATCAATTTATACCTCGGAGGGGACGTGGATTTTTCAAGCCTCTAAAGGGAAGCATGATAGAAAGAGTTTTTAAACCTCTAAGGCCATAATGTGTAATTATTACCATCAGTAAGTCACTTAAAACATCATATAAATATTTGAAGTGAATAAAAGAGGTTTACTGAAGCATTGTTGTGATTGGCTGCCATGGTGTGGCGGGTTTAAGACCATCTGTCTGGTCATAATTGTTTTTGCTCTGAGTGACACGGTCCTAACAGAGGCAATGGGAAGTTACAGTAGATGAATGACCAAATGAGGAGGAGAGGAGACTCATTACCTCCTCATTAATGCCAGATGCCGATGCCAAGGGGAGTCGGATGGGAGATACAGGACGTCACTGGAGCAGATGCAAACTGAAGATTGGATCAAATGTCCGTCCTAAACAGATTTACTGTGTATGTTTGGGAATTGACTAGAGAGAGACTCACAGATGGGGACAGCTAGCAGGAGTGCATGAAGTCCAAAGACTAATTACCAAAGTGACAAGAAGATGAGGTTGAGTAAGGTACAGAAAGTTAGTTCGACAGCAGCATGAGGAGGAGCGGATAACTGAATAAGATGCCTTCTTATGAGTTAAAAAACAGTGAGACTTCCACCACAGTCAAATATGAAGAAAGCGTCTATTGTGTTAAAATAAAGGCAGTACAATTTATATTTGTATGAATTTGTATATCATTTCTCGTGTGAGGTGGGTCTGAGATCTATAAAAAAACAGACTGATGGCACTTCTAAAGCTGACATGTTTTCCGTAGACCTCCGGAGTGACTCTCTAAAGCCCTTAATGGAGCCTTTAATGCTGCACATCTCCCTGATGGGGTTTTGAAGAGGTAAACTAACTGACAGTCGTGTAAATATTAGCACAGGGGAGGTTCTATAGCATGCCTGTGTGTGGGTGTGTACATGTGCAGTTGCTGATTGTGTCCACCTGTCTGATATTTTCCATCTCACTTTCAAGATGTTTTTGTGTGTTTGTGCAATGAAAGTGACAGGCAAGAAGAAACTTAAAGCATCGCTGCTCGACTCTTAGCAAAGAAAGAACAGCCCTCTTTAACACGTCAACAGACTGACGTGCCAATGAGTTGTAAACAAAGGCAGAAGAGTATGCACACTTGCCCACTGTACACTTATACAAACAACACCTCAGTAAAGTTAAACAAGACATTAAGAGCACGCAATGCATCAATAGAGAGAGAGAAAGGGGCACAGGTCCCCTAAACATGAGGATAAACTGTAGTAGGACACAAAGAGAATCTATTAACAGTCAGCAGCTCCATGGTCCCATAGCTGGGGCTTTAACAACTAACTGCCCCTCTCTCTGAGCTTAAAAATCACTCCGTGTCTAAACATTTCTTCATAATCTCTTTTTCAAATATCATGAGGTGTATTCAAATGTGCAGCTTAGCCGGAAGATGCTTCTCTCACCACAGGTTTCCACAGAAATGAACTCTGCAAGGTAATAATCTGCAATTTTTTTGTATAAAAAAATGTTGTCTTCTACAACCCCCAGCTAAGCTTTTACTAAAACCCTACCTTAAACAGCAATTGTCCAACATAATGTCGGCTTCGATCTGTAACAGAAAGCTTCAGTCTCAGACAACACTGGCTATCGTTTGACGATGGTAAATCCTCTGGGGACAAGGAGATGCACTTTAGCCAGAAGATATCTGGACAAAGAGTCCCTCCTCCAATTCAACTGGCAAACTGAGAATGGTCAAGACAACATTTTGGCTGATCTCCATAAACAAATATAAATTAGAGAAATTAGGAAAAAAGCTACTAAAGAACTTAATTGTTATCAGGCGATAGCATATGGGATTTTCAGCCAGTGTGTTTCACCTCTTTTGCTCCTAACACAGTTTAGCTGCAGGCAACCACAGTCCACTCAAACATGATTGTTCAACACTACTTGGTCAACAAAAGGAAACCAGAACGCTTCCAATACCAACATCTCATCCTGTTCTGTCTGTTCATAGAGTTTAGTCGGGCTTTGGGTTTCTCCACATGCTAAAATAGTGTGCATGAAGCTAACGTGGGAGCAATAGCCTATATGGCATTTAAGAGTTTGACCTAAACTGCAAATGTTAGCATGTCCAGCTTACTAGCTTATTACATAAGTAGTAACAAAAGTATACTATAGTAACCTACCCCAGCACGTTTTCACTTTCGTTACATTACTGTGCTATAATACAGTATATTTCTTCACATTTTCTTTATCATATTGTACAAAATGCTAAAACTACTGTATATAGCCATGCTGCAACACAAGAACAACACTGCTCCTTTGTTTACGTGTGTTTGACATGTTTTATGGGAATATGCTGTGTTTTTACAGGGGACACGTAGCTTTATCCTTTTAGCTTAATAACAGGTAGCTGTTATGAGGCCTTCAAGGGCACATTAGACCCTTTCAAAGGTTTTTTGTTAACACAAGTTGGTTAGTAACAGCATTGTCAAATAATTTAGCTAACATCAATAAGCTAGCTAGCAATAAAATGCTTGAAACAGCATTTGTTACTATGAGTGGTAAAATTGACAGTGTTCATCTGGAAATGAGAATCCTACCTTTGTCTGGAATCAAGGAACTGTTTCAAAAAAGGCCCCATTTGTGGGCTGCATAAGAAGGACCCTTCGAATTGGGACCAAATGGGACAACCTTCGTGCAGCGATGTGATGTAATCGGCCTTCGAATGCAGCCTCTGAAGGATGCAGACCCTGAATTGGGACACAGCTATAGAGTGCCCCAGAGATGATGTTTTTCTGTAGGATGTGGAAGTTAGCGTCATGTTGGTTCCTTCATCAAAAAGCCTATGGAATTTTTTCATTGGATTTGGATTTGGATTATTGCAAAAATAAGTTCTGTGGCAAAAGAAAGCTTATGAAATTCAGCAAGATAATCTCCACAAATAAACTTTTATGATTTTTGAGCCCTAAATGCAATGCAAAGTAAAAAGCCAATGTTAGGCTTTTAACATATTACACTACGGTCACATTGCCTCCACTGAAGCTGTGTTTGGCACAGCTCAATGAGATGACAAAGTCATTTAGTCATTTTATGTTGTAAAACAAAACATGAATGTTTCCTAAACTTGTGTTGACCTCAGAATTTATCTTAGGCATCTAACTTAAAATCCATTAAAAAACTCATTGATTTTGATACAGGAATAGCTGAAATGCTTATTATTTTCCGGGTTTTTGGATTCATTTCTGAGGCACTCTATCAAAAAGCTTGGCAGGCCTTACAACAGTATCTTAGGGGGCCAGGGCTTAGCGT
The DNA here is from genome assembly GCF_008729295.1 of Plectropomus leopardus. Lineage (NCBI taxonomy): Eukaryota > Metazoa > Chordata > Actinopteri > Perciformes > Serranidae > Plectropomus > Plectropomus leopardus. The sequence continues at coordinate 26,914,997 of NC_056466.1, read as the reverse complement.
TAACTGTTAAGGGTTAACTGTGAATTGATACTGTGTTTTATGCTTTTGGCAGTAACAATAATTTGTTTGGAATACAGTAGAAGATTTGAATAGTTAGCATTAGCAGTGATAGCTTCCATAGTTAAAAAACACAGACCAAAGAACCACTTGCACTGGCTAAAAACCTGATTAGAAAGAAAAATATTGTCTGGCTACATTGTTTAGTGTCCAAGTGATCTCAGGGAAGTGCGGTGTAGAAACCCCACAGTAATGAAGGCTTAGCACCCAAAATGTCACCAAAATAAAGTACATAGTTGCACGGATTACCACGTTAATCTCATCCATGTCTGTGAAACCATTATCACAGAACTCCTTGCAATTGAAACCCCCTCTTCCTCCAAACTGTTCACACGGCTGAGCTGGAGACCTGGAGCCAGCCCACCTCTGTGTAGGCACCTGTCACATGCCAGTACACCGCCCCCATCAGTTTGGTCCACACCATCTGCACCTCAGCCGTAAAGAACTCTGGGAAATCTTCAGCCAACACCTCCAGCATCACACCACTCAGGATCTGGGAGAAAGGGGGGTGAAGAAGAAACTTCATTAACATGGGGAGGGAAAAAAAAGATACAGAGATTGAGAGAGTGGGAAAATTAGGGTATCAAGATAATGGTAGGTGGAAGGGAGAGAGAGTAATGTAAAGTGAGAGCGGAGCGCTGCAAATAAAGAATCTAATGTGTTGTTATAGAAAAGTGGGTGAGGCAGCTGAGAATTGAAAAAAATAAAGCATGAAAGCAGTGGGTGGACAGGCAGAACAAAGGAGAAAATGACAGAGAGAGAAAGGACAACACAGGTGGGGAGTGAAAAAGTGATGAAGGATGAAGTTGAGAAACGATCCTTGGGGGCTGACCATGGATGTATTATAGGGAAGTCTGAATACAGTCATACAGTCCTTCATTCCTATGAAAGCTTCTCATTGGGGCATGAAGAAGAAAAAGCTCTTTTTCCAGGTTTAGATTTGTGTAAAATACCCTGATGTACAGGTCTGTAGAGCATGCATAGTAGTGACTCATGGCATCTGTTCACGATGTGAATCTTTATAGTATACACCAGTTTACATTTTATCAAGTCTTAAAATTTTACATAATTAAGGGTATGTCTGCTTTGATTGACAGGTGGGTACCATGCATAGACAAGATGCTACCATGGCAACAATGTAGTTTAGGTAATGTATCCGTGGTCTATTAGCGTGTATTCAGTTCATAGAAGTAAACTGTATCATTTTGGTCACCTAAAAATGTCTTAGTCAGCTTTTGGTTGAACTTAGAGACTCTATTAGGACTCTGATATCCATCTCTTTTTTTGTAATTGACACAACATTTAGTTTTAAAGGTTTTAAGCCTGTTTTTTTTTGCTAGCAAAATCAGTTACCATTTAGCATTAGCATTTTAACAATAAACCAGTCCAACAGTCCAAGCTGGTGATGGCCAAAACGCCAAATTCAAGGCTTCAAAACAATATTCTCCAAACCAATGGCTGACATCACGTTGGCTATGTCCACTTCTGTTATACACTATACGGGAGTTTCTCAGTTGTCATGAAGATTGTTTAGTTTGTTATCATGTGACCTAAATAAGGAGTTTGTGTAATGCGACAACAGGTGGTAATACATCAAGGGGGATTAGTAACATCTAACCATATGACTTCCTGTTATCATGTCAGCAAAAAAACAAAGTTAGGTTACAGGACAACAAACTAACTCATCTCCATGACAACTTAGCATCTCCACTCACTAAAGAAGGCCATGAAATGTGGCTGAAAGCTGTGAAAACATCAAGTGCCTGTAAGTTGGACCATCTACTGAAAAGTATTTTTGAAAATTATTATTTCCAAGGAATCAATCTCAAGTTGATCACTTTCCATAAAATCCAGATGATACTCTATTTAATGATGATATGACAGAAAAAAGTCCTCTCATTTGAGGAGCTTCAGTTGCCATTTATGTGTTATAAACCACTTGCAATGATTCATTAATCAGAAAAAAGAAGTTTTTGATAATGATGTGGTGTTTTACCCAACATGTTCACAAGCCATTACAAACACGACAAAATTATTAAATAACAACCTAAGAGGTTCACCCTTTTACATATGCAGTGAGCATAAAGGGAATACAGAGTGGGACTAATCAATTTAATGATTTATTCACAAAGTGATCAATTAAATCTAAAAACACATTCTAAGGCAAGGCAATCGGAAGTCAGTGGAGGAATGTCGTAATGGCGGTGATGTGTCCTCTTTGCAGCTGCATGATTTAACTGCAGACGACACTGAAAAGACTTGAAGGGAGGAAACATAAGCACATGCTTCCTCCCTTTAGTGAGATGAAGAGGGAATCTTACTTAATAGACAAAGAGTATGACATTGAAAAATATTCAACCACATGGTTGAAATTTAACACTGGATTTCAACATTTGTATGACACATAATCAGATTCTCTCTTCTACTGGTAGTCGCCACTGGTAGCTCTGGTCATACAATGACTAACATTTGTTAAAACTGATAGATTTGCTAATTTACTGTTTTGCACATTATAGTTAAGAAATTGTTTACCTAAAGAGTAGCTTAAATTAAAAATTTGTGCTTACTGACCTCCAGTGATTTGAGTTCTCACTTTGCTGCATTGATGTAGAGGTTTATTCTGGGGTGAGTCAGTATACTGCGTCATTACTGTTGCAGGGGTTAGCTGTAGCAGAACACACTTCTGACCACACCCAACACCACTGAAGAGGTGCAAAAATCATGTCTGCATAAAGTGTCATTTGTAGACTTGTTATAAAACAAGACACTTGGCTTCATAACAATTTGATGTATTTTTGGAAATAGGTTTGAACAGTTAATAGCTCCATTTGAGACATAAAAAAACAGATAAGAGCAAAATAGGAATGTGATTTTTCTGGCCTGAGTAAAACTAAATAGGCAGAAGAACCATGGGACATGGTAATGAGAATATTTCTTTAGGTGGCTAATAGGATGCTTTGATAATTCAAGAGGCTACTAAAGCAAGGAAATACACCCACTGTGCCACTTAACCAGGAAATAGAGCACTTGATAATCATCTTTCAGGACACAGTCTATTTTGTTTTTAATGGTCACACCAATCAAGTGGCCAAAAGTAGAGAAAAACACAAATCTCCTTTCAGTGAAACAACACCCCTGTGTCAATGTACCTTACCATATAGTTGAGGGTAATCTGGGAAATTTAAAAAATCCCATAAAAAAAAGTAGACATACAGTGCAACTCCTAAAACACGAATAAAGTAATAGTATAAGACAGTGGATTAATCATTTGAAGTTACCTTGAAGTACATGGGTTCCACCTTGTGTTTGATAGCATGGGCCTTTCCCACCAGGGCCAACACTGACGACACTTTCTCTGGATCATGGAGGTTCTCCACCACAGTATTGATGGCATTCATCACTCTGCGGGCATGGTGTCGAAGTTGGCTGCTTCGCTCCATCTCCTCTGGATCCTCCATGTCCTGGAACTGGCTGAAGTACTGTTTGGCTGATGGGAAGTTGACAAAAAACCTAAGGAGGAAAATATATTGCAGATCACTTTAAAACTTAAACTAAAGAAGGAAGACTATTGGCTTTTTTTAGTCACATTAGCAGCATTAATCTGGATGGCTATGTCGGTTGGTTGCTCCAACACTTGTTCCACATTAAAATCCGTCTGTCCATCCATTTTTCTGTAAGCATTTACCTAGAGCCAATACCAGCTGACATTTATCAAGTGATGGAGTGCACCTTGGACAAACTGTTAGTTTATCAAAGGGCTGACACATGAGAGAAGGACAACCATACATACTCACATTCATACCAGCAGTCAATTAAAGTCACCAATTAGCCTGCATGTCTTTGGGCTGTGGGATGCAAGAGAGCCTGGGCATACATTCAATCTCCACATAGACTAAATTATTTCAACAAGTATTGGATGTATTGAATGGAAAGTTGTTGTTGTTGTTGTAATTAAAATTCCTCACAATGACGTTTCAACCTCCCCGTCCTAGTGAACTGTCCATGTTAAAAGCAACAAAGGTGGCAATTTGGGCCACACAATTATTCCTCTCCTTCCCTGTTCTAATAATCAAGTTAATCAAGTTAATGGACAATAAATGCATGCTAGCATCCAGTTCTTATCTGACACCCTCCATGACTGCATTATTAAAACATAACCATCCCATGTTATAACTCTACCAGCCATTCATTAATAAATCCAAAAAACGTCATTTTGGAAGCAAGACCTGTCATTTGATATTTTCTGTAAACACCACCAGTGAGGTAGGAGGATAGGAGGCTGTTGAGGAGGAACAGCCAATAACAAGAAGTGAGGCCAGTTGGTTAATGTTTACAGGGGTGCATGGGGTTACAGGGGCCTGTAATAATGGTGCAAAATGATGCAATACTGCTTGCCACACAGGAAACATTAAAGATGCTGAGCACACCATCATCTATTCACCGGTGGCCGCACCTATTGTCTCAGAAAGTGACATGTAAAAAGAAAAAACATGCTTTTTGAGACCAATGAAAAAATATATTTCAGATATTGAAAGCATGGCTAGATAAACA